>NC_050175.1:2496318-2573818 GCF_008315115.2 Sander lucioperca
TGAAACCAGGCGGAATGAGGCAGGGCACTTTATGGGCGTCAAGAAAATGGTGCGGGAGTCATGATGAAGATACCTCGTGCATGTTAATCTGCTTTGGAAACAAGTGAAATGATTTCCTCTACATTTTGGTTGGCTTTATTTGGATGAAAATGCAGATGGACATTGTTTTGCATGGAGGGTTTGCATGTGGAGTAGTCATGGCCACAGTGGTGTTGTGATGGAGGAGCTGGGAGGATTTCCAGAGGTCTGACCTTCACCTCCCTTTGACTTCCTACGGGATCAGAGCCACACATCTTTGGCCTTAATTAACACTGGCTGAATAGGGAGTCATTAATGGTTACATATCTATAGAGCTGCAAAGATTCATCGATTAGTTGTCAATTATTATTAAAGGGATATTTCACCGTTGGAAAGATGAATATATCTTTAAATTGGGTCACTTATGTAGCAGAAATGTGAATTTTCTTTTAGAAATTGGTGCCTTCTAGGCCAAGAAAAGCCAGAAAATGTGTTTTTGACTCATGTGGATGAAACACCAAATCCCAGAATGCACTTGCTTTGCTGCTTTAGAGTCCACTCCCATGCCACGCCTACTGTTTACAGACAGACAGACAGTGAGACATTCAATTCAACTGTGTTTTATTGTCATTTCAACCATATACACGAAACAACGTTTCACCGTGGCTCAAGTGGTGTTACACATTTAAAATATATAAAAACGACATACGAAACAGGCTACATTTAGTACACACACATTATATGCTCCGTAAAGTTCAGCTAACACATAGCTACTAGCATTAGTGCTTGGTGGGTGAGTATAAACACAGCCGTGAATTAACAGTCACAAACTCCACCAGCAGTTAGCAGTTAGATGGATACAAGCACCAGTCTGTGTTAACACAGCCCACCTCCACTAGTCTTACCCGGCGACAGAGCAGCCGGCCTGGTAGCTGGATTGTCCCGTCCACTGTTGTTCAGCCATGTTTCCACAACAACAAAAGCACAGCAGTCTCTGAACTCGCGTTGGGAGTTTGGTTGAAGTTGGAGTAGTCCAGTTTGATGTTTAATGAGCGGACACTTGCAAGCAGGATTGATTGATAAAGGATTAATTGGTATGAGTCATTTTTTATGAAAAATAAGTAAAGATTATCTGATTCCAGCTTGTTAAATGTGAATATGTTCTAGTTTCTTCTCTCCTCTGTGACAGTAAACTGAATATCTTTGAGCTGTGGACAAAACAAGACATTTGAGGACGTTGTCTTGGGCTTTGGAAGCACTAGTCGATATTTTTCACCATTTCACCATATTTTATATTATTCTGGCAGATTAATCAACAATGAAAATAATTGTTAGTTTGCAGCCCTGCCCTACATATCTATGACATGATATCTATCTATCTATTTGTCTATGAACAAACTTTTGGCCCTCCCGGCTTCCCGCCCTGCCAGCGTATCTGTGTTAATATCAGCGAGGACAAAGAGCTCAGTCCAACTCTTAAGCAGACCAACATGTGTGTGTCGCCTTTGTTTGGATGCGTGGTGTTATTTGTAACCAGAACAGATCAATACTACTAAACAGATACATACTTTAATAAGGACAGGAAAAGACCACAAAGCACTTATACGCTGATATCGCAGCCAAGGTAAGCACATCCAACCTCGTTCAACTTTTTAATCAGTTCTTTCTTGATTTCTGCACCAGTTTAACAGAAAGGATTTTGTGAAGAAGTTAGACCACAAATATCACTTAAATCAGCATTTAATTGATTGTATAGTAAAAGAAGATCCTGTGAGTACAATGTGTGTAATGTACACATTGAATTATGTGAAGTCTGGCTGCAGCTGGTGAGTTATTCTACTCTATCAGGCACTTTGAAAGACAACAGTTTGGTCCACATGTAGCTAGCTGCTAAAGTTTTGGAGAAGGCTTGGAGTGTCATAAAACGTGGTTAGTTTGTGAAGTGGTGATTGTCGTTTGTTCAGGCTGCAGTTGAAACAGGTGTGTGTCACTCATTCTCTGCACATGAACATGAACCCAGGGTGCAGAAATAAATGGTTTCCTGCTGAGAAAATGGTTCCTGCCCTGACTGTCACAATGCTTCTCCCCCATCCGCCCCCTCTCTCCCACCTCAGCACCCATCACTCACTAACCCATCACCCTGCTCACAGAATGGTGAGAAATTACCACCAGCCTCCTGCTACTGTACATCTGTTGAAAACAAAACACACAGGCATACACACAAACAGTAAGACAGTTTTCCTCCTGTCCCTTTCACAGTCACACAGTTTAATGTATTCCCCTTGTAGTGCATGTTGCTCACTTATTAGGTTTCATTAATAAAATAAGTAAGGGGATTACATTTGCAGTCCGTTCTTGGCAACTGCTGCCTTTCTTACCATGTGGGATTTATACAGATATAAAGGTTTTGCACATGCACTCTTAAAACCTGTTAATGTGTGAATGGCACATCATTCATCAAAATAGACTTGTTTGTCATCTTTAGTTCATTCCATCTTCTCTGGGATGGGCAGGTGTTTTTAGCAGCCCTGCAGGATGTTTTGGTCTCACCCACACAGTGTGTACTTAGACTTAAATCAGTTGTGCTACTTACAGAGGTGTGGACTTTAATACTCATGTCTTTAGACTGTAGCCTTTTGACTTGGAATTACTTTATATACCTTCCCAAATGTAAAGATTAAAAATGATCTCAGTAAAAAGTGTGCAGTCAATGTTCCATGATGTTGCATAAGCATGAGGACAAATTGCAGCTTGGCGGTGTAGACCAGCAGTAAAGAGACATACTTGATTAGGACTTGAAACAAAATGTAGGATTTTGGGCTTGAGACTTTCTTGTGACTTGCAAAAAAATGACTTTAACTAATCTCTGGCAACGTAATGTAACTGGGGGCAGCAGTAGCTCAGTCCATGAAGAGGTAGGTTTGCCTCCTGAGCAAGGCACCGAACCCCCAACTCCTCGGGGACCCATCCTGTGAAGCAACTCCCTCGCTCTGACGTCTCTCCATACATAATGTGTGTGTGAATATATGTAACAATTTTTTTTTATTTCCCCTTGTGGGTATAATAAAGTATATGTTCTTTTTTTCTTTTCTGAAAGTTACACTAGAGTTTTTGACCACTAGTAGTGCCATAAAGGAATGCTTTTACACACAATGCATTTTGGTGTATCTGTGCGAATCATAGACACCTAACCCTAACCCAGATACTTAAATAGTTTATTGCGCTGACTAACCCAACTTTCCTTTCACTGAAAGAGAAACAGACTCTGTATTCTGATCCTGATACTCCATCAAAAAAATTTATCATTTCAGATATTTGAAATTGTGATATGTACTGTATATCCCCTCTTATTGATCAGGATGACATGGCAGATCTGTAGTTACCTGAATCCTCTGGCACAGGAACTACACTCTGTAGGGGTGCCCATCAACTCCCTCTCTTACCCTTAGTGTGTGCGTGCGTGTGTGTGTGTGTGTGCGCGTGTATTTCAGCATATGGAGTACCATGTGCACAATTACCAATAGTTTTTACCTTTCTTCGTCTGTATATCATATAAATGTATGTGTATACAGTTTTGCAAATATGCACCTATATCTATTTTGATGCCTGTCAGCATTATGTATGTGTGTGTGTGTATAAATCAACAGCATGTAAAGTGCAGCATGTTGACAGGTGTCTATTTGAATGTGTGCAAGTGGGACGAGAAGAAACAGTGGAAAGGAGGGGGTGGTGGAGACTGTGTGTGTGTGTGTTTGTGTATATGTGTGCACTTTAGGTTTTGTGTGTGCTAGTGGGAGCAGGAAGTGAGAGAGAGAGGCTGTGAATGTAAAAGGGAAAAGGGAGGGAAAGTAAAAGAGCGAGAGTGGTCCATGTGTTATGTAAGTGTTGTGAGGCATTTGTGTGTGTGTGTGTGTGTGTGTGTGTGTGTGTGTGTGTGTGTGTGTATATTCTGTAGGCCTACAGATTAATCCAGTGGGTTTTATCCTCAGTGAATGGGACAGTGGGGCTTTGCAGTGATTATCCCTGCAGGCCACAGATGATTGCTTTAAATCTCCTGTACGTCCCACACCGCCATGTTTCCCTGCCTGCATATTTGTGTGCCTGCACACATCATTCGGCCTAATTTATTGTGAGCATATTGACAGATCATAACATCTGAAGATGTCTGTAGGTGGCTCCAGATGTTAGATGCATCATTTTATAAAGGGTCTGCTGTTATTATCCCTCTAAAGACAATTCAAAACAGTTTCTAAAAAGTTTTAATGTGTAGTTTAATGTGTATTTTCTTCCTTTGTGACTGACTGACCACTCCACCTCTGCACATGTCTTACCGTCCATTCATTTCTCTGGTTAATCTGCCAGTCTCTGTCCTCATTTGGATTATATAACGAGGAATGTCAGAAATGCAATCCGCTCCATCATCCCTGCTCATCTGAGACTAAAAAATGGCTGAATGTTGGGAACCATTTGTCATTTGGGTCTCGTAATTCTACGTCACAGCGAAGGTGGGCATCTTAAATGGTGCATTTTTACACTCGCTGCCAGGTGGTCAGGTTGTGAACTTGTACCTCTTTGCTCAGTCGCTGAGTGGCAGCTGCATGCACTTATTCTGTTAGAATCGTAGTGTTACAGGACAGTTTAGCCAGAAAATGAGTCCACAGGGTGTGTAATTATGTGTGCAAAGTTTTTGGCGAATTTAAGGTGTGTTTTGGGGGTTATAACAGCTAATATGCTCATTTTAGTAGCATTTCACTGGAAAATAACACCAAAATAACATGTAACAAATAGCATGTATCCTCCTGATTTCCTCAGTGCTATTCCACAGCAGATCTCCCTCTGTGTGTCCTTCCTGTCTCTCCATAGGGAATGTTTTAATTCGGCCAGGCCATATTGCCACTGCAGGCGTTGCTGTGGGCAGAAAACCAGCGCTGTGTTAGCTTTCCTACCTTGTTCCATTTACATTCAACCACTGTGGTCAACCTGGATGGAAATCAGAAGGCTCGATTATCAAGCTGTTCTCTGAAGATCTGACCTACCTGCTTAGAATTTTAAAGTAGTTATATCTTCATTGTGCATAGAAACTTAGTTTGAGCTTTTTGATGGGTTACTGAATACTAGTGTAATTGAATGTGTGAATAATAAAATGACTCATAGCCCTGGCTCGAGTACATTTTGTTAACATTAAAAGTCTCAGAAAAGATCTTTACATGTGATATATAGTTTAATCATACAAAGAATGCTGCTGTTGCAACTACAATACTTGCTTTCTGTCTGTTGAGTTATCTTCAGACTTTTTAATACTGGTGTTAGTCATCTAGACTACAAATGCATCCAGAATTGTTCTTTAACGAATACAGGACCATGACCGGTCACCCTGAAATGACTGTTGGCCCTAATTTTGTGTCAGCGCAGATTAAACAGAGGGATCTTCTGTTTATAAAGCTTCAATTTTATTATGTGCAGAGAGATTTCTTTTTATCATCACTGTTTGATTTTTATTCTAATATTAGAATTATGTGTGTTAGACTGGTTTGTGCATGTGTGTGTGGCTGTTGGTACATGTATAGTATATTAGCAGTCAGGCATGAAGTGGTGGGTGTTCTGTCTGAATAGTTTAGCCCTCAGGCTCCCATCATGCTCTCTGGCCCAGTCCTGTCTTGGCATATGTGTTTAATGCTTATACAGTAGGTCAGCATGGAGGTACAGTATATGTGTGCACTGTTGGTTTGTGACTGTGAAAACATTTTGTCTGCTTGTAATGGAAGTAGAAAACCTGACTGAAATAATATTTTCTTTTAGCCATAGACCTAATAAATGTTCTGTTTCAGTAATTGAATAATTAATCAACAGTGACACAACAAACAAACCAACAGCAGTCTATGTTGTTAATTAACATATGTGCCAATATAGCCGGTCTTGGTATAAAATATTTGCTTATACAGTACAGTTTACAGTGCAGAAAAAGCACCACAAACCACAGTATTGTTCTAACCTTAACCAAAGTGCTTTGGTTTCCTAAACCAAAGCACAGATAAGATTAAGGATACAAACCTTGGACTCTGGTGTCAAAGTGCTGCACTTTGTCAACCACCATCCACCCCATCTAAGTCCCTGCAACTTCAGCGCAGTACATAAATGTAGCGCTTCATTCATAAAAAAAAAAACAGATATCGTTGCCTCTTAACATAATCCAGGCAGCGATTATGTTTGTGGGAGACAGGGTTGAATTGAAATGTGGTCACAGTGTGAGTAAAGTGAATAGATGGAACAGTTAACCTATGTAAGAGTCAGCACATAAAGACAAACAGAGAAACATAGGCTACAGGAAATAATGCATTGCAAAAATCCTGAACCTTCACTGTTGTGTGGATGTACCTAATGTAATTTGAAGTAGGGCAATACATTGTTTTTTTTTTTCATTAACTTGCACTAGAAACACATCGCGAAAGACACTAAGGGATTTTTTGGAGTTAGTTGAAATATGTAATAACCTGCACTAAGGTACTTTTGTGTTCAGGTCAGTGTTTAATTTGTTCAATAAAATAATGTGAAATTATTATTATTATTTTAATTCAACAAGCAATTTGTTGTATTTTGGCAGTATACTGAAAGCAGCAGAGGCAGAAATGAGTTTCAAATTTAATATTTGTTTTATTTATCACAAGTAATATTGTTATTGGAAGTTCATGTTGATGATGTCATATAAGTGTAGCAAGGTATCTTACCCTCCAGAGTCTGTATGACAGGTTTGATATATCTATATCTATGTGTGTGTTGCTCTGCTTGATGCTGACCAGAAAGGTTAAAGTCGTCTGACAGACTGACAGGGCATTAGTGAATATAGGAGTGCATGCAAGAGCACGCTAGTGTGTGTATGTGTGTTTACATGTGTTTAAGTAATTAAAGGGAATCGGTCTCTCCATCTTAACAAGAGCCTCTCTAACACCAGGGAAAGTGTTTTCCAGTATAAGAGTTGGATCTGCAGTCTTACACATCTGTGTGTGTGTGTGTGTGTGTGTGTGTGTGTGTGTGTGTGATCTAATAAAGTATTTTGACTGCAACAAATAGAAAGAATCAGATCAGGGCAGCACTATACAGCACTAGCAGTATACATGAGCGGGAAAGAATGGGAAGAATGGCGGGAGTAACTCTACTTCCAGTACAGTAGGTGACGCTCTGCCAACCCACAACTGGCTTTTTCTTCCGGTTGACCTATGTCAAAATTACACAGACCGATCACTAAATTAGTAAAATTTAACAACTTAATGTTTCATTTACACACTCTTGTCGCGTAGGACAACACAGTGTTCCCGCCAGATGATTGTTTGGGTCATTATAAGGTTATCTGTAACCAGTGTCTGGTGGAATTAGCAAGCTAACTTAGTTAGCTAACTAACATTAACATTACTGGAAAAGTCTTCTTGGGCCAACAGGTTGCCAGACGTTGCATTTCCACCGTTGGCCCCTAAATCCATGGTTGCATCAAAGTATGGCGCTATTCCTGGGGACTAGGCCTCGGCGGGGAGTAAAACAGACGGACCGCAGGCTCTTGGCTGCCGAAGGCCCTCCGCTGATTCGGGCAACTCTGTTTTGTTGTATGGTGTCAAAGCAACGACTATGACTCACAGCGCGCTGACGGATTATGTCCTGTTTAAAAACCACTCCAGCGGAGTGGGGAGGTGCAGCTGAAGCATGCACAGATGCTTAAACCGATCATAGCCTGGTTAGGTGTATACATGAAGGAATACCCCGGTTACTGAAGGAGTCGTTAACCGGGTTATGACAACTCCGATTTTAACCAGGGTAAGGTGTTTACGTGGCGTTTGAGAAATTGGGTTATTGCCTTAACCCGAAAATATTGTTTTTTTAAACTGCATGTAAATGCACTAATTATTGTGCCTAAATATATTTTATAATCCCTATGGCAGGCAAAAGTATTTTTTTTTTTATTTATTTAGTTTGTAGTGTTGAGATTGTGATGATGGTGCATTTCTGGTTCTTAGTTGTGTAAAATATTTGATGCAAAAGAATATTGGGTTGAGCACCAGAAGATCTAAAAATCCATGTTTTGCATGAACGTGACCATGTGATTTGCTCTTGTATACAACAATGTCAAATCTGTTTGTAACTACAATCTGCGGTAGTATTATGTAAACATGCATATTTTGAACCATTTAGCCTTGCTTCTTAGTGCTTTTTGAGTTGCATTTCTTCTGTTAAACCGGGTCGGGACCCCAGGTGGTCACAGTGGTATTATTAGATCCATTAAATGAGAAAAACCTATAAAAATAAATAATGTAATCTGTTGTACACTGAGGCCAACTGCTGCAATAATAATGAACAGCTGGATAGGATAGGAAAAAAACTAAAAAAAACAAGACCAGATACTGTACATGTGTACAACACATGCATATGAACAGCCACATGTGCATGTGCAGGTGTGTACTGAAACACACTTGCTCCTGTAAACACACACACTGTATGTGCTGTATGCACCATCCAGTAAAAAATGAAACATGGTTCTGCTTTGATGGAGTAACATGTTGGACCCTCCAACACACACACACACACACACACACACACACACACACACACACACACACAGAGGTTTGTGGCACTATCTTTGTGGGGACCCGTCATTGACATAATGCATTCCCTAGCCCCTTACCCTAACCTTAACCATCACAACTAAATGCCTAACCTTAACCCTTACCCTCACCCTAACCATAACCCTAATCTTACAACCAAGTCTTAAAGGACAATTCCAGCGCAAAACGAACCTAGGGGTTAATAACAGATGTGTACCCACTCTGTTGTTCTCTGGGACATGTTTTCATGCTAATTGAATGTGTTTGTAGCTTGAAAGACGCTAGCGCGGACTGCTGATTAGCTTACAACGCTAGTATTCGGGGCACAGGGAACGTAAAAACAAATCGCTATTTATACCACTAACAAGGCTCAAAATATCACCACACTTGAGAATTTTGTAAGTGTACAGACAGTTTATTGAAAAGATACATTATAAAGACACTGCGTTCATGTTTACATGCCGCCGCCGTCTTGAAAACCAGTCATGACTTACAGCTGGCTATGCAAACTAAAATCAAAAGCAATTTGCTCAATATATCTGGAATAATCACACCGATGTAAACTTGTCTAGTGTACTTACTCAGTGGATAACTGTCCATCTGGTCCCTCCAGTCTGGGTCGCAGTCCCCAATTTATTTTCGGGACATGGAAAAAAGTTTCATGTACAGCCCTATTTATCAGAGAGGGGAAATCTTCAGACTGTACCAAACACTGCGTCTCTTGGGTGTCGCGATGCAACAGGTCCCACTCCGTGCAACGCAGACACTCCTGTTGGGTGGCCATAGCTTCACAATGTCCTCAGGTACACCACCAGTTTCCTGAAGTACGAGGCTGTGTTGATAGCTCGCTCTCTCTCTCGTAGCCCTTTCACGGAGCTCCCGCAGCTCTTTGTTCAATAAACTGCCTGTGAGCCTTTTTAGTGGTATAAATAGCGATTTGTTTTTACTTTCCTTGTGCCCCGAATACTAGCGTTGTAAGCTAATCAGTGGTCTGCGCTAGCTTCTTTCAAGCTACAGACACATTTGATTAGCATGAAAACATGTCCCAGAGAGAGACAGAGTGGGTACACATCTGTTATTAACCCCTAGGTTTGTTTTGCGCCGGAATTGTCCTTTAACCCTCAAACAGCTCTTTAAACTTGTGGGGTCCAGCATTTTGGCCCCACAAAGCTGTCGGGACCCCACAAGTATACTGGACTCCCGGTTTTTGGATCCCATGAACACACACTTGTGTTTATAGTGTGACATAGTAAGTCTGCAGTCTCCTTCACTTTAAGTTTAAAGGTCCTATGACATGCTGCTTTTTGGATGCTTTTATATAGGCCTTAGTGGTCCCCTAATACTGTATCTGAAGTCTCTTTTATATAGGCCTTAGTGGTCCCCTAATACTGTATCTGAAGTCTCTTTTATATAGACCTTAGTGGTGCCCTAATACTGTATCTGAAGTCTCTTTTATATAGGCCTTAGTGGTCCCCTAATACTGTATCTGAAGTCTCTTTTATATAGACCTTAGTGGTCCCCTAATACTGTATCTGAAGTATCTTTTATATAGACCTTAGTGGTCCCCTAATACTGTATCTGAAGTATCTTTTATATAGGCCTTAGTGGTCCCCTAATACTGTATCTGAAGTCTCTTTTATATAGACCTTAGTGGTCCCCTAATACTGTATCTGAAGTCTCTTTTATATAGACCTTAGTGGTCCCCTAATACTGTATCTGAAGTATCTTTTATGTAGGCCTTAGTGGTCCCCTAATACTGTATCTGAAGTATCTTTTATATAGACCTTAGTGGTCTCCTAATACTGTATCTGAAGTATCTTTTATATAGGCCTTAGTGGTCCCCTAATACTGTATCTCAAGTCTCTTTTATATAGACCTTAGTGGTCCCCTAATACTGTATCTGAAGTCTCTTTTATATAGGCCTTAGTGGTCCCCTGATACTGTATCTGAAGTCTCTTTTATGTAGGACTTAGTGGTCCCCTAATACTGTATCTGAAGTCTCTTTATATAGACCTTAGTGGTCCCCTAATACTGTATCCGAAGTCTCTTTTATATAGGCCTTAGTGGTCCCCTAATACTGTATCTGAAGTCTCTTTTATGTAGGACTTAGTGGTCCCCTAATACTGTATCTGAAGTATCTTTTATATAGGCCTTAGTGGTCCCCTAATACTGTATCTGAAGTCTCTTTATATAGACCTTAGTGGTCCCTAATACTGTATCTGAAGTCTCTTTATATAGACCTTAGTGGTCCCCTAATACTGTATCTGAAGTCTCTTTTATATAGGCCTTAGTGGTCCCCTAATACTGTATCTGAAGTCTCTTTATATAGACCTTAGTGGTCCCTAATACTGTATCTGAAGTCTCTTTATATAGACCTTAGTGGTCCCCTAATACTGTATCCGAAGTCATAATAAGTTATCTCGAGACACTTTACAGATAGAGTAGGTCTAGACCAAACTCTGTAGTTTACGAAGCCCCAACTATTACAGTGGTTGCCTCAAGAGCAAGCATTAGCAGTAGCTATTGCGACAGTGGCGAGGAAAAACTCCCTTTTTTGTTAGGAAGAAACCTGGGAGACCCAGACTCTTGGTAGGCGGTGTCTGATGGCACCAGTTGGGGGAGTGGTGAATGGTGGCAATAATAGTCATAATAAAGATAGTGAAGCAGTGATCACAATGGTAGTCATAGTAGTTCATGTCATAGTAGGGCACAGCAGGGCGTTACGGGGTGTAGTGTGGCACAGCAGCCTGGGTGGACGCGGTTGGACGCGGCAGGACGCAGTCGGACACTGCGGGGAATCGCAGAGCGTAGCAGGGTGTAGTAAGTCCATAGCGTCAGCTGCACCCAGGACCCCGGTGTAGGTGCCACCCAATTCCAAGGCGATGTTCTGGGTGAAGAAGAAGCAAAGGGACTCCGGGGAGAAAACTCCCCAGAGCTAGGTTAGTAACAGGCATTTCTGGGACTAAGATGCACACAAAAGGAGACAAGTGAAAAGAGAGAAGAGGGAGCGGCTCATTGTGTCCTTGGAAGGAGCTTCCCACAGCAGTCTAGAGTTATAATAGCATAACTAAGAGAGGCAGGCTAAAGAGAGGGGCCCTGGACTGGGCTCGTACTCTCCCCTGCCGGAACGGGCTTGTACTTCCTGCCTCCCTCTACTCTACTCTACTATGCTGCAACTCCTCACTCCCTAACTATAAGCTTTATCAAAGATGATGGTTTTCAGTTTATTCTTAAATGTGGCGATGGTGTCAGCCCCCCGAACCCAAGTTGGGAGCTGGTTCCACAGGAGAGGAGCCTGATAGCTGAAGGCTCTGGCTCCCACTCTACTTTTAGAGACTCTAGGAACCACAAGTAGCTCTGAGTTCTGGGAGCGCAGTGCTCTAGTGGGACAATAAGGTACTAAGAGCTCTTCTATGTATGATGGTGCTTGACCATTTAGTGCTTTGTAGGTCAGGAGAAGGATTTTAAATTCAATCCTGGATTTTACAGGAAGCCAATGCAGAGAAGCTAATACAGGAGAAATGTGATCTCTTTTGTTAGTTCTTGTCAGAACACGTGCTGCAGCATTCTGGATCAGCTGGAGGGTCTTGAGGGACTTATTTGAGCAGCCTGACAGTAAAGAATTACAGTAGTCCAGCCGGGAAGTAACGAATGCATGGACTAGTTTTTCTGCATCGTTTTGCGAGAGGATGTTCCTGATTTTGGCAATGTTACGAAGATGGAAAAAGGCTGTTCTTGAGGTTTATTTTAAGTGGGCGTTAAAGGATAGATCCTTTTCTCTCTATAGATCTTTCATTTTCTCAAAGGCAGAGCAGGATACCCAGGGCTCGGTTTACACCTATCACCATTTCTAGCCACTGGGGGACCATAGGCAGGCTGGGGGAACTCATATTAATGTTAAAAAACTTCATAAAGTGAAATTTTCATGCCATGGGACCTTTAAATGGACAGAAGAGAGAAAGTACACATTGGTGGCATGTCTGTGTTATAATTACAGAGATTATTAAAAATCCATTATAATAAAGTTTTAAGCTGCAGTCTGGTTGTACTAATCTTCAAGAGAAAAGATAAGATAGATGGAAGACAGGAGGTCAAGTCTGTTGCAAATAGAGAAGGGAGTGAGGGAATAAGAGGATGTTAAAGAGTAACGTAAAGTTCTATCCATATTTGTGAGCATGTGCTATTCTCTCTCAAAGCCAGAAACCAGAGAAGTAACCACCACCTCACACCTGTCTGGAGCTGCTCCATAGACAATGGATGGGGGGCGGATTCTGTTGACCCACAGGATGGGATAGGATTAACATTATTAATCTCCAAAGGGGAAACTAGTTTGCTACCATAGACAAATACATACACATTATGCCGACAAAGACATAAACACAGTGCATACAATACGTTACTTACTCAACAATGTAAATAAGATTGTTAGTTTTTTTTTATATCCAAATAAGCTTTATTCTATTGTAGTGTTCTCAGTTCTGAAACACAAAATGTACCCATATACTATGCCATGGTTAGGACATTTTCCCACCGGTTACAGTTTTTGGCAATTGCTCACACACTGAAATCAAAAGTATTATACAATTATCAAAACCTCACACTCGAGCAAAACATTGGTCCAGATGTGCACCATTATCAGCACAATGTCAGCCTCACACTTTTTACAAAACACTAAACACACTTGTAGACATTAGACACAGAAGGATATCATGATGTCACTTCCTTGCAATTCCAAAGCACTGACTGTCACATGACCACACCTATGAGCCAATCTGTGAAACACAGCCATCAGGTACACAAACACATGATTGCGTAATTGTAGACACACCAATCAGGTTTACGCACTATAAAAAAATGCAGCAGGTAAGTCTAGTATTTTCTGTACTGTATTTTCAGATCTTTTTTTTTTTTTTTTTTTCTGTAATGGTAGCCTGTACTGGATACAGTATTTTATGTGTGTCTGTTGTTTGCTGAGCTCACAGTGTTATGCACACTACTGTAGTAGCTGTATGAAAACTGGGACATGTTTTGCTGTAATTTTCCATGTTGACTGATTTGGGTATATGGAGAGAAATAAATACATTTTCCTCAGTCTGCAGCATTGGTTTTGTGTAGTGTTTGGTGAACTTATTGTATATTTGCATTTTCTCTGTGTACTTCATATACAGTACTCTACTCACTGAGAAGTAGAATTGCTAAAAGTGTTTTAGGTTAGCAACAGCAGTGTGTAACTGGTTCAAACTGAATTAAGTCATATGGAATGTGTGTGTTTCATATGGTAACAAAATATGGTTTTTATAAATTAGTGTGTAGTTTTTGCAAGAGTGTTTCATTTTGCAAAGGGTCTGAGGTGTTCTGCTGATTGGGTGTAGTGATTTGAAAAAAACAGTCCATGCTTTCAATATAGTGCTTAAACAATCAAAACTGTAATAGGATTTTGACAACACTGGTGTTACCAATTCCACTGCAGAGTTCTTACTTTGATCTCTGGCCTCTCCGGTCGAGCTTCCACTGCAGAGCCGGGTGCAGCTGGACTGCGTTCATTAGAAGTGGCTGCTGGTTTACAGTTTACAGACTGCCTCATCATTAATGTTATCAGGTTCCCTATCAGCATTGGGTTGAGTTGTTCCTGTTTACTAATATTTTTGGACTGTCTTAGACCATAGGAATAACATGTATGAAATATTTAGAAAATGGACATAGTTCCCCTTTAAATGTTCCACAAAGACAATTGTGCGCTGTC
Organism: Sander lucioperca; assembly: GCF_008315115.2. Lineage (NCBI taxonomy): Eukaryota > Metazoa > Chordata > Actinopteri > Perciformes > Percidae > Sander > Sander lucioperca. Next base: position 2,510,668 of record NC_050175.1, read on the forward strand.
TTCATTCAAAATCATTAATATGTCACCTCTTTTACTTTCAGTTGTTTTTTGTGCAACACTGCTGAGATAAGATGTGCAAGAAAAAGACTAAAGAAATGCCATTGTGTTGAAGTCTAGTTAGCTGTCCATTACTGCTCCTTCATGCATGTATGTTCTTATTATAGGGTACATAAATGGTTGCCTCTCCAGAAATCCACTGGCTGCCCTGGGTTCACTTTTATGCAATTCAATTCTACACAACCAGATTTGCTCGTAATTATACAAAGAAAAGGAGCGTTACAAGAATAGCAATGATAATTTTCAGTCATGCTGTGCCCACCGTCTCATTTGGCACATTCCTCTCCAACTAATCTGCAAAAACAAATGCAAGAAAGAGAGAGAAAAGTGCACGAGCTATCCTGAAAATCTCCCCAGATTTAGGTTAGTGCTTCTGTAAACCTGTGAAAAAAATACATACAAAAAATACATCTGAACAACTGACAAGCTGACCTGGTTTCCCTGACTGTGAATTTCTGTGAAACCAGAGTGTCCTGATGTCCTATTTCCTTCACAAACATTGTTCATCTCAACTGAACACATGATTGATAGCAGTATATTTGTCGAGGCAGTTAATCACAACAGCTTGACAGTGAGCCTGTGTGACGGATGCTAAACAAGTGTATCTTTTTTATCCTGCATCTCAACTGAATTGCTCCTAAATGCAGACGAACCCAGTTAATTCCCTTCTTTGCATTTATCCTTCATCCAGGCTGCAATAAATCTACCTGCAGGTGTTTGTCATTAATTCTTTCAAAGGAGAATTACTGTAAAAATAGCATTTTTATAACATCTCTTAAATATATCATGACTTATCTTCATACTTTTCTCTTAAGGCTGATGTTAACAAGACCCAGACCTACAGAAATACTTTATTTGGTAGATGCTTTGTGTGTGTGTGTGTGTGTGTATGTATGTATGTGTGTGTGTGTGTATGTATGTGTGTGTGTGTGTGTGTGGGGGGGGGGGGGGCTGATCTAGCTCTGTGTCAACTTTGTGTGTGCGCTGTGTTTAGATGAATGGTGTTTGGCCTCTGTCCGTGATGCCAATGCAGGAGCAGCGGTGCGTTTCACGTGCTCCGGCAGATCTTGGCAGAACTTCGCTGCTCTGCGGGGAGCTCTGTGCACTGGCCCCACGGAGGGAAGCCAAACTGTTCATCTAAACACACTGCCATGGCACAGAGCTGGATTTACATATATCAGCAAAATATCTCTTTAAGTACAACTCAAGACTCAAGATATCACATTTAAAAATATGCTCTACTAAACAGTAGAGGATATGATGATAGGGTTTTTAATAGTGACCTTATCCTGACCTGTTCAAGTAGATCCAAACAAAAACCATCTGCCTCTCCTATCCAATCCAAGAGCCGTTTTATCCTCAACTTATGTTTGTGTTATGTCCCACATGACATCCTATTGAAACAGGAAATTAATCACATTGAATATGTCCCATGAAATGCACTTCAGTAATCATTTCATGTTATCAGTAGGTACAATACAATCACTGTACAGTATACTAATGCATTAATACACTGAACACACAGTACTATAGATGCTATATGAATGTGACAGAAAACTGCAGGGCTGTTTCCCTTATCCATCTCTGCAACTCATTCCTCCACTTTTACGCTGACAAAATCAACATCATTTACCAATCTCTATCCCCTGTATCTGACCTCCCAGTATCTACTCCAGCACCTACCACGGCCCCTCTTCTCCCCATCTCTCCTGACCTACCGACCTCTCCTACACATAGCCTCCTCTCCCAGTTTGACCCGGACACCCCGCCTGAAATCTCTAAACTCATCAGCTCTTCCAAACCCACTACCTGCTCCCTTGACCCCCTCCTTACTCCACTCCTGAAGTCCTGCCTCCCCGTCTTATGCCCCTACCTCACTAACCTCTTCAACTCCTCACTGTCCCTTGGAACTGTCCCCTCTGCCTTCAAAACTACCGCTGTCACCCCAATCCTTAAAAAAACTGGTCTGGATCCCTCCTCCTTCAACAACTACCGCCCAATATCCAACCTCCCCTTTCTGTCTAAAACCCTGGAACGTATAGTTGACTCACAACTCCAAACCCATCTTCATGCCAATAACCAATTCGGACCCCTCCAATCTGGCTTTTGCGCCCTCCACAGCACTGAAACCGGTCTCCTCAAAGTCCTCAATGACCTCCTCACCTCTGCTGACACCGGTTCCCTCAACATCCTAATCCTCCTAGACCTGAGTGCAGCCTTCGATACCGTGAGCCATAACATCCTGCTCACCAGACTCAAAGACCTCGGTATCGAAGGTACTGCACTCAGCTGGCTCTGCTCCTACCTTTCCAACAGATCCCACTTCATCTCTCTTCATAACCACACATCTGCCACAGCCACAGTCACTCAAGGTGTTCCCCAAAGCTCTGTACTCGGCCCCCTCCTCTTCATCATCTACATCCTCCCCCTTGGTCAGATACTCCACCACTTCAACCTGGACTTCCACTGTTACGCCGATGACACCCAGATCTACCTCAGCACCAAATCCCCCCACAATCCTCCACTCTCCCACATCAACTCCTGTCTGTCAGTTATTAAAACCTGGATGCAACACAACTTCCTCAAATTCAACAGCGATAAAACAGAATTCCTCCTCATAGGCTCCAAATCCACACTCAGCAAAATCAATACCCCCACTCTCACCATCGACGGCACCATTGTCTCCCCATCTCCCCAGGCCTGCAATCTTGGCGTGATCTTTGATTCCACCCTCTCCCTTGAGCCCCACATCCGTCATGTCATTAAAACCTCCTTCTTTCACCTCCGCAACATTGCCAAAATCAGACCCTCTCTCACACCCCCTGCTGCTGAAAGACTCATTCATGCCTTTCTCGAGTCCGGACTTGACTACTGCGACTCACTTCTCCTCGGCATCTGCTCTACCAACATCAACCGACTCCAACTGGTCCAGAACGCAGCCGCCCGACTCATCACCCACTCCAAATCCTGGCACCACATCACTCCAGTCCTAAAACAACTCCGCTGGCTTCCCATCTCCCACCGGATTACCTACAAAATCTTGATCCTCACCTACAAAGCCCTCCACCATCTGGCCCCCTCATACCTCACTGACCTCCTCTCCCCGTACCAACCCTCACGGTCCCTCAGATCCACCTCTGCATCCACAAGTCCAACCTCCGCAGCTTTGGGGACAGAGCCTTCTCCAGGGCAGCTCCCAGACTCTGGAACTCCCTCCCCCAAGAGATCCGCCCTCACCATCTTCCAGTCCCACCTCAAGACCCATCTCTTCACCTCTGCCTATCCTTAGCCCCACACCCCCTTCCCTTTTCATCTGTGCCTGAATCTTGTTTTGTTTTGTTCTGTTTTGCATTGTTTTTGTTTTCTACCTGCCCTGTAAAGCGAGTTTGAGTCTGTGAAAAGCGCTATTTAAATTCAATTTGTTATTATTATTATATTATCAGTCATATCAGTATGTAATAAATAGTTTTTCATAGTAATGAACAATACATACACATGCTATATTTTCAACTGGGTGTCCACAGTACACAGTTTTCAGAGTGGAATTTTCCATTTGTATGCTTTGACAGGATTTTTCTTTGTTGCCTGAAATAGCTTGTCGATTCTTCCATGATTGGGGCTGTGTAGCTGTGTGTTAATCATGTCAGCGTGACATGACAGTGCTAATCCAGTCCCCTTCTGGAGCTCTGTGCCAAAACTGTATGCTGCTCTGTTCTACCATGCTCTGTTCATTCACACGACATGAAACAAACTTACCTAGTTCAAATGATCTTAACAGCATGTTATGAAATGGGAGCCTTATTTGCCTCATTTGTTGTTCTGATACTAAATGGTTTTGTATGAAGGAAAAGACGTGCTGATGGATGAGATCGTCAAAGTGGGAGGCAAACCGAGACAGAAAACAACATCCATGGAAACAAATTCTGGATGTTTTAACCAACAAAATAAATGCAGAATAACGTAGAAGTCCACATATTAGCAGCTGGACTTTTCACTGTTCAATGAGGCATATGGGAATTCCAATATTAAACAATTTCTATCTTCTTTTTGGCACAATAAATGGATAATATGCTGCTGTGTTCAGGTTCTTCTTACTGTACCTGTTTTGATCGTTGAGGTATTGTACTAAACCTCTCATCCTGTTTCCGTATCTCCCTTTAACAGCTTTAAGGATTAATGCTTTTAATATTTTGATCAATAATTAATTGCTGCCCTTTAATGTCTCCATTTATGTCAATGTTCTCCCATCAGGATTGAATCTGTTGCTCATTTTTGGATGGAAAGCTTTGTCTTTGTGGTGTTTTTGCTCTGTACTTCTAGACATCCCTTAACAATAATTATTATTTTATTATGTTTTTTATCCTTTGTCCTTATCCCGTTGATATATTGAGAGTTTCTGTAGGTGGTAGGATTTCAGCCATAATTGCCTCTCATGCCCATGCTCCTTCCTTTAAGAGAAGTTGTATCACTTCCTGTGAGCTAGAGGATTTGCCCTGGGAAAGACCCACCTAACACAAACTGTAACGTATTCAGCAAAGTGAATTACTGCTATGTTACATTAGTCAGCTACAGATGAGAAAAACTTGTTGTTATGGATTGTTACTTGAATCTCTCCCTTTCATTCTGGTTTCTGGACATACACTGTATACATTCATGGACAGAGAGGATGTGGAGATAGACAGAGAAGTAAGTGTGTGAGAAAGTGAAGAGAAAAAACAGTGGAGAGTAAATCCTCTTTCCATGCTGACTCTAATCTCTCCACGGGCTGAGCCTGGCTGTTCAGGCCATACAGCAGACGTCAGTCAAGACGAGTGACAGTTAGCAGGGACGCTGGTGGGGGATGGGGTTGGCCGGACCTTGTGTTATGTCAGCTCAACTGCAGTGTGTGTGTTTTTGTCTATGAATCATGTCAAGCTTGTTAAACAGGAAGTGGTTTTATGGATGGACAGAGAAAGAGTAGAGAGAAAAAACGACGAACATTCAAAAACGCTGATTGGAAATAGAAACATTTAAAACTTCTTTATAATTGTTGATCATTTTAACGTGTCACCAGCGAAACATTATAATGCAGACCTATCAGTTTTGTCTGTGTGCCATTTGCAAATCTCCTAGCAACCACAGCTGGTAGCATCATATAAACCGGTTTGTCATGTGCAAGTGCAATTGATCAAATATGAAACAAGCTGTAAAAAGTGAGTGTTCTTGTTAATCTAAATTAAGTGATGTTACAAGTAAAAATCAATAGGTTTTTCTTCAGATTTAGGTGCTGGTACACTGTAGTGCTTTGTGTATTTACTCTAATCATTTGAACAGATACTCCACTTAGCTAGTGTGCATGTGAACTTTTTGGCCATTCTAGGAATGTTTAAAAAATGTCTGTTGGTCGATCCACCCTGTTGACCAATCGAAAGTCAGTTTCACTTGTGCGAGCAGAAATCAACTTTGAGAGCAGAGTTTACCTGCGAGAGAGACACTCGCGGGCGCATTGTGGCTGCTCTGTGCGCGTGCTGCTTAGTTTCATACACACAGGGCCATTCTTTCCCTCTCCCTATGTTTTGTTCACGCTGGTAGCTGCCTGTACAACCTTCGATTGTTGCATTGGTGCGCAAAGAGTAATAGTAATTTGCTCGTGAGCATGTTTTATCTTGCTCTGGGGATATGACATAAACCTGATGCCGTAGAGGTTATGTTACTTTGCCTCTCGCGCCACAATGAGGTTTACATTTTTAGTGAGTATGTCAGTATGGTAGCATTGTCACTGTAAGCATGTTAGCATGCTGACATTTAGCTCAAAGTACTGCTGTGCCTGTACAGCCTCACAGAGCTGCTAGCATGGCTGTAGACTCTAGGTACTGATCGCCATACAAACACTACTAATTGTATACGTACTACTAATCATCTTACTGGGTTGGCAGTTATTATACAAAAAGATTAGCATACTTAACCGTTTTATACTAACATGCGACTTTCACGTCAATGCTAATTAAACTGTACATAATTCTATCAAAAGGGTTTTTACCAAGGATTGGATTGCTTGTTTTCTAAGGTGTTCCTGAAGCTGTTTCACAAGCATCCATAATTTGTTTCAATTTCTTCCAGCTCTTAGCATTGTTTTCCACTGCATTGTTTTGAGTATATAGTATGGATTTTGGACCAAGCTTATGTCTCGTTATAACACCAATTAATCCGATTTGTAAGTAGTAAAACTGATCAGATGCATGTCAGTCCAACAAGTGTGCTGAATGGATGTCCAGTGGGGTAAATCTATGGTTTACCTGCCAATGCTTAACTCAGAGTGAGAGTGTTATTGGAAGCAGTGCTATTGATGGAGGGAGTATATGAGGGTTGAGCACAGAGATCCAGTGATTATACACAATATTGATGGGTGAGATCAGATGATTTTAGGTCACAGGTGACCAATGATTATCCACTCAGGGACAAGTTGTTGGAACACGCTATTCCTATACTCATTATACAAGCAAATACACAGTTAATTGCATCATGAAGACTAAATATCCTTACTTACATCACCAAAATAGATTTTCTGTACAGCAAATGCTAAATTGAAAATAAGATATATTAATTGTTAAAGAATCTCACAACACGTACTTTGTAAAAGACAGAGCATGTGAGAGCACAGATCTGAATGTTATTGTTGAGTGAGATACCACAGTATTTAGTTATATTCAGTTCAGTTATTGTTGCTAGTGTTAACGGTTTGTAACTGTACTGTGCCATGTTTCCTTTTAGTACGTTAAGAGTGCAGATGCATCACTAGATCTAATACTGTTACCATTGACAACATAACCATGGGAATGCTGTCAACAAGTGGGCATGATTTGAGCATGGCAATGGATATGATCAGCCTTGCTTTGTTGCCATTTTGAAGCTTCATATCCATTCCCTTAAACAGAGAAGAGAGATACGATAAAAACCTGAGTAAAGAAATAAAACACTTTTCTCTAAATGAATTGGGTCTGTGTTCAGACAGTGATTGCAAACTGACAGGATTTAAGTTTTACTAAACTTCAATTTGTATCTTAGCAGTTATTTACAACTTTAAAAAAAGTCTAAAGGAACTGTTTCTTGTCCCATATAAAACATGGCAGATTATTGTTAAGGTCATCAGCATTTTTCTGTCCCAACGCAAAGCCATGTCTCCTCTGTATGATTCACTTGTAATGTAGCTGATCTATGAACTGAAGCTTATTCTGCTGTTGCACCCATTGTAAGAAGCTCTAGATTACAGCATCAGCCAAATGGCTAAAATGTAAAATGTCAACATGAATATTTTAAAGTGCAACTTTGCACCAGGCATAGCAGACAAAACACACACACACACACACACACACACACACACACACACACACATATATATATATATAGCAAGAGAAGAGAGGGCATGCAAGAAGGAGAGAAGCACTTTGAAAAGGCAGTTGTTTCTTTCATTTCTTTTCCCGGTACATGTTCAATTATTAACCACCCTGACAACTCCGCTGGGATGGAGGCAGAGACAGACAGACAGACAGAAGGCGGGGCAGAACAAGGAGATACTTTATCAAACATCCAGCTGTGACTCTAACTGACCTTGTGTCCATCCACCTCAGATACCTTGTGACAGGGACTAATTGATGGATGCCTCAGGCTTCAGCAAAGAACCAACTTTTTAGCTCCCAAAATCTGGTACAGCAACAAAATTCCCAGCTGTTTTGCTATTTTACCAGAAAGATAGATTTTTACAATGTCATAGTAGGGCTAAAGGAAAGTAAGCCTAGAATATTTCTGTTTTTGTAGTTACCAAAATTTTCCACTTTTATTCATGAAAACCTGGGTTTTGAAATGTTATTAGCTCATAGCAAAATGGATCAAACTGACAGTGTCCTCCTGCAGCCACAGCACCTGATTGAGTCCAAAAGTCAGCGGTCCCTTGGTCACATTGCTGCGCTGTATATTGCAGTAGATTAAATTACATAAAGCTTTAATGATTTCAGAGCTGAAAGCTGCTGGGTGGTTAAATTTATATCAGCGACAAGCAACATTACATCAAAATCTCTTCAATATGATTTGTGCAATAGAAACAAAAACACATTAGATGCACAAATGACATCTGATTGGACCAGATCAGATTATTTGCTTCATTAATGGCTTAATTGTTCAGAGAAACAGCAGCAGAGGGAGGGGCAAAAGGAATGAAGGGAACAAAGGGACTAAGCTGGTTCCCTTCGTCGCCTTCGTCCCGACGGCCAAGCAGCAGCATGTAGCTCTGTCAGCCTGCAGAGTTACAGCCACATACATTTTTCATGGACCATACCTCCAATCATACTGTGTGTGGCTATATGAAATACTGTCTGGCAGCACATCAGAGGAACAAAAATAGACCCTTGTCTCTGTCCTTACTTTTTCTTCAAACTGTTAGAGGGATAGAGCTCCTCCCTCGTTCATTTTGATTCACTGTTGATCCCTGAGGATGAAACTCGGTGTCAGCAAGGTGAAGGTTTAAACTCACAGTGTCTATAGCAGCAATCTTTCAGCAATCCCCAACGGACAGTGTGTTTTTGGGTGCACATGCACATGGCTGGTTGTGTGTATGACTGGGGCCATAAACAAAACCAGAACCTATTTCCCACAGTGTTTTAAACAGTAAATTATGCATCGCTTGTGCTTATGAGGTAAACATTTCACCCTTTACTTTGGCTGAGTCATTAAGTCTGTGCCGTTTGTATCCCAACATCTGAAAACATTGATTCATTTCTTGTGTTGATGGTCTTTTTCTGTGCTGTTGACAGTGACTGAGCAGGGATGACCAAGGCTTTCCTACCTGAACATTGGCCAGCTTTGACAGCAGGAACTTGTCTATGAACCTTAAAGGGAACACAGAGAACTATACCTGCAACGAGCTGTAATTCCTGCCCCCCACAAACTACTTCTAGTTAGTGTGACATGGTGCTTTGTCAAGTGTTAATTTCAGGGTTCAGAAAAGAGGTCAAGTCTAGTGTAAAAAGCTTGTCACTGTTTTGCTGAAGTACACTTTGACCCTGCTGTTATAGAACAACCTCTCCAACCTCAAGCTGAATCTGTCAACAGATGGGGACAGAAAAAGCCAAGATAATATGAATATTTATTCATTTGTTTGAAATCTGAATTTCAGCAGTTAAGCAGTTCAGCGACCTCACACGTCATCACAAGCAGCCAGTATATATTGAAGGATCGGAGCTGTGCTTTAGATCTGTGGGAAAAATCACAGCTTTCTCAAAACTCACAGACCTGTTACTCAAACTGGATTTCCTGGATTGTATTTCATGTCATACTGGTACCTGAAGCAACACACCGCCACCAAGGCAACCCTGTGTGCTGTTTTAATGCATGGCTGTTTGCAATCTCAACACTGATTATTTCTAACACTCTGTCACATGCTGTACAAAGCATCTGTCATACAGCTTTAATTTGTAGTGTTGTTGGTGTACTAACCTCTCTCTCTCTCTCTCTCTCTCTCTCTGTCTCTCTCTCTCTGTCTCTCTTTCTCTCTCTCTCTCTCTCTCTCCGTCACAGCTTTTCTTGTTTGAGGTCAAAGTTCAACAGTCATCATGGCCGACGAATCAGACATGCGCAATGAGCTGGCAGACCTGCAGACACGTGCAGACCAGATAGCCGATGAGGTAACACACTCTCAAACTTGTGTACACCTGCAGAAACATGCTTACATATTGATCCACACACACAAACAGTGTTATCTGCTGCAATATTGAAAATAAAGATAATACATCACATCATAGTTACTTGGTATATGATAATTTTCATAAAAAAAGTATATCATATATGACAATCTACCCACATTTTATTTTGGAAATCCAGAAAGCGGGTTGTAACCCAGGTAATTAGTCTCAAAGCAGTCTTCACAAATATTTGCACATCTACCATCACAGCTAAATACAATTTTAGTAAAAACAATTACAAAGAAAAATGTAACTCACTGTGCACTTGTAGGTGAAGTAAGAAGCACAACAGAAAGCATAAAAACTGAAGAATTGTGAGGACTTTTTTTGCTACAGTCAAACTGATTTTTGGTCTACGACATGTCATTAATTACCTGTTCTCATAAAGATACGAAAGTATCTCCTGTAGGCTGACAGACACAGCTACTTTAATGTGACCCTCCCATGTTTTAGCAATTTGTTCTCAAACTCTCTTTCATTAAGACTGTGCTTTTTTTTTAGGAAAGGGAAGAACTTTGCACTTTTTAATGAGTATAGAGGAGCTCAGGAAGAGCAGATAATTCTGTGCAGCAGAATAATAGAGCAGCTCAAATGGCCTCATTAAACATTCATGAGGAGATAATGCAAAGCCAAAAGGCTCCATGGATGTCATAGGAAGGAAGGAAGGAAGGGAGCAATAAGGAAGGCAGGGATGGATGAAGATAACACCTGGGAAAAAGTGAAATGAGGATTAGTAATAAAATGATATGATGTTTAAGGTTTAAGAAATGGATGAGAATCGGACGGATCCTTAGAGAGTGGAAAGTTAGCAAACAAAAGGTAGAAATCGGATAATTAATCCTGGGTTCAGAGGAGATAAGAGGAGAAAGAATAACCAAGGTGAATTATATGACTGTATCAGTAATATGACTCTCAACACACACATTTTCTTCTCCTTTGTTTACTTTTCAGTCCATCGGAACACACAAACATATCTTTCTGATACATGTTACAGGTGTTACAGGTGATGTGCTGTATGTTTGGGTTAGCTCTCCTTTGGACTCTCAGCTAATCGTTTGCCCTCTCTTTCTATCCCTGCAGTCTCTGGAGAGCACTCGGCGTATGCTGTCTCTGGTTGAGGAGGTGAGTCCAATGATGACACACATCACATGACCAGTCACAACAGAGAGCTCATGTGATTACACAAAGAAAGACTTGTTTTTATATATAAATACCAGCTTCATGCTAAATAATAAAGATGGAGCCTATGTTTGCTGTGTAGGATGTGTAATAGTTTTCTTCTCAGTACTTTGTTTAACTTTGCCCCTAAACTTTAACTTCAACTTTATGTTGGAGGTAAATTTTAGGTGAAGTCAATATGGAAGCAGAGTTTCACTTGGATTCACTAGGTCAGTCACCTCATGGATCAGTTCACTTTAGCACTTGGTGTATCAATCTGCATCTTCAACACTTTTTAAGAGGAGGGACATTGAGGTGATTCAGTGAAATACAAACTTTAATCAGCAGGGGGACATGTGAGTTTAATGTGCTTCATCCTAACCAAACAACTCTCAGACTAGAGCAAGATTAGCTGAAGGAAATAAAGTACATTTAAGTAGGGGTTAACATATCAACAAACTGGGTCTTCAGAAAGGAATGACACCAACAGGGACATTTTAAACACTTCCTCCATCCCATGAAGCAAACATTTTCAGGAAACAGGCCTGCAAAATGACAGCAACACATGGTTACACAATAGGAGTGGACAGTTTAGATACAATCTGTAGATAAACTATCTGGATAGTGAATTAGCACTGGGTTATACTGACAAACTCAAATATTGTTATATTTTAAAACAACTACTGTATTTATATGTTAAAATTCTGTGACAGTTTCATGTGAATATGATGACCAAACATGTAGTTTGGTCTGGTTATTTTATTGAACTAACTCTAACATAAGCTCAGAAATCACTGCACTGTAGCCGAGCCTTAGAGACCTGCAAAAGTCAACATTTAAGATATATGTTGATGTTACGATAACCAAATCCGAGGTGACATAGGATTATATATGATGCTTTTCATATAATACTTAAATTCATATTAATTGCATAACAAGAAATGTTGAACATCCATTCGACATTTACATTGGTATGGTTCAAAACCATAAGCTAAAGACTGTATAAGTGTATGTATGTATGTATGGAAAAAATATATTTTACAGCCAGTCACTTTACTGCTTAAAGTGATGTTCTGCATTGGAGAAGAACTCTGTAGAGACATGATGAAGAGTTTGTACGCTCTCTGTTTCAGGAAGACCTCACTGCATGTGATCCTCTCCTATAGGCTAAGATTTTCAAAGACAGAAAGTTATTCATGTCTTTTGCCTTTAAAATCAGTGGGAAAAGTATTTCCAATCTGATTGTGCTATTTCTACTGGCATTAGGTTGCCATGAGCTTGTGTCGGGCCTCTAGTTTCTGCTGCTGGCTTCAGACACATGGCCCTGCGCTACCCCTGGACCAGCCACCGTGTCTTAATGAGACACAGCCATGAGGGACAGAGCAGGACCTGAGTCTGACCTAAACAGAGCCCCTCTTGACAGACAAGCCTTTTAACGGGCTGTAGCTGAATATTTGCCCCTTTGAAGACAATGCCAAGGGAATGCCATTTGTTCGTTTTCAACTGTTAGTCACTGATTTGAAGATTTTGTGTGGTTTGTTAGTACATAATGTGTTTCCTTCCACATGGGGGCTAAAACCAGTGACAGGACACAGAGACAAACATGTCATGTTTTGGCTTATCTTCACCTCTCTTGCTGACAACATGCTCTTTATCCCTCTCCCTTAGCATCTCCCCAGAGAAATAGGCTAAATATATACTGCAATGTGGCAATAAGGCAGCATGGATTATTGATGAGCCTCAACATGCCTCTTCATACAATACAGTAGACATTTGAAACTATATCTGGGTTGATCTTGGCCTGAATATTCTTTTTACAAATAATCTGTAAAGTAACTTAATTTTCAGTGAAGGTCAAAACTAATCATGTAACAGTGACTTTCATTCATCAGTTTTAATTACTTTATTTTCCCAGGATGCAGGATGTTAACAAAACAGACATGCAGTAGGATGTAATGCCTCTGGGTTCCTAGAAAATTAAAACAGAGAAAGTCTATTGGTTTCACCCTAATTATACTGACAATCAGTGTTACCAAAATAAAAAAATAAAAAAATAATATATATATATATATATATATATATATATATATTGTTTTTTTGGTGATGAAAGTACCATACCTTTCCTTCCAGTAAATTATGAGCATATGTTAGTATGTCCTGTGGTCAAAGGGCTTATAGTGAAGCTTACACTAATTAAATAAGTGAAGAGCAGACAGAGCAGGGAGCACACTCGCCCCGGGATCTCTCTGAGATCAGTGTAGTGATACCTGCTTGTTTAGGCCTGTCCACAAGCGTAGACAAATATTAAAGGACAGTGATGCCATGTGGTTTAAGCTGTACCAAGCTTCCTCTGTGTGTAGCTGAAGCAATAACCTGATTATTACTATTACCACCTATTATTATTCATTCATGATTAAAGGAAGGCTACAAGAAAAAATAAGAGGAACTCACACAAGCAAACGAGATGGATTGATACCACTTTAACTTGGGAGTAGAAACTCTGAGCAGCTGTTTGATGTCAATTTAGCAGCTTGTAGCGAGGCTCAAGATGTTCAATTAATCATTTAAACTCCATAGTTTTGACCACAGAAAGTAGTTGGTCATTTAACTCAATAAATTCTACAATTTTCTCCATTATCAGATTTGCTTTGCTCGAGTGTTTTGTGCCTTTTCATTGCTTCCAACAATGTTTGTTGCCTGGAAAATCCTTCTTCATGATGTTTGCCTGAACAACCTCATCATACAGCTCCTCAGTGTAAATTGGCTGACAGTGGCCAGTGTTTTCAGCTAGTCTGACCAATAACAATAAGTAATAATATAAATAACACTTGGATCGATGTAATGTATACTTAGTGAAACAATAACCTGACTTTAATTGAGGGGTGTAAGAAATTACAGCTTAAACTGATTTCACTTTAAGATGACTATGATCAAACCCTGTAGCGACTCTCTGTTGGTTTGGTGACACACTTAGACCTTAAAAAATGTATAAAGCTCAATGGCACAATTACACTTTATCATTAATGCAATTATCTTGTGAAAGATTTTATCTTGACTGCTACGACAGGATAATTCGACATCCATTCATAAAATAATTGTGTTTCAATCACATAAACACAACACAGAGAAAGAAAACTATGGTTAAAATGACCTTATAGAATAAATCCAACCCTTCCCTCTTTAAGGCTTCTTTCCTCTTGTAGAACTTTTCTCTTACATGATCCTTTAAGGATTACACCCACACTGTTACTGCACTGCAGCTCCTACTCTTCCTCTCTTTTCTCCTAAGTTTCTTATAATCTCGATGATCCAGAAATCAAAGCTTATTCTACTTTTGTAACCAGTAAGTCGTTTTGGTTGAGCTCATGGGCCTAATACCTAACATGTAATTGTATAATCCATGCAAATCCTGTATGATAATTTTATTATGCATGGGTTCTCATTTGAAATGCATGAACTTGCATTAGAGAGCAACACAGTGAAATCAATTTATATGGAATGCAAATTTACAAGGTAAACACTCGAATCAAAAAACACTTAAATCTTTGTTTTAGTTAGAGGTTGAGAGTGGCAATAGTGGCACTGTCACTCTATTGTATGACATATTATAAACAATACAACATATACGTTTGTCTCCTTTTGTACACTTCTTTGGATGTTCAGTATGTAAAGTACACATGTTTTACTGTAACAACTGATGTATAAAAGCCATAAAACACTTCTTAAAACATACAATTTTTCCTGAAAACATCAGTGTGCTTTTTATCTGTGTAATGTCCACAAACATAATACTGTAACAATGTCAGTTAGTGGTCAGACCGTGGAAACACTCAGAGTGTGATGTAATGTGTCCTTGTCTCGTGCAAATGTGACCCATAATTCATTCTCCAGTGTGCGACGTGACATTTGGTAGCTGGAGCCAGCAGACAGTTAGCTTAACTTAGCACAGAGACATGGTCTTTGGACAGGAGCCAGGTAGCTAGCTATTTCCCCCTGTGTTTAGTTTTTATACTAAGCTAAGCTAACCAGCAGCTCGCTGTCGCTTCATATTTAACAGACAGATATAAAAGCGGTATTGAACATCTTATCAAACTGTTGGATATGCACATTTCGAAATAGGAAAATATTTCTTTACGTTTTAGTATTCAATGTATTCAGTTATCTTTCAAAATACTGTAATTAGTTTTAAATATATGCTATGATTTGGAATGCATCGCATTTTAAATGGCAAACAAATTACTCAAATCTACAGAATTTATTTAGCACTAGCTTTTGTTGCCTCTATGAGAAGCTGAACAGGCATGGTTACACTTTTTAGTATTAAAACCTACATTTTCATCATTGAATTGTTATTTACTGATTAACTATTTATATCTAAGAAATAGTAAAAATAGGTTAAGTTGTACATGCAATATCTGTAGATTTGCAGCATAAATCCCATGTACAGTACAGTATCTAAAGTGTATCAGCAGAGAGAGAGGTGTAGTGAATGAACTTTGAAGTGCAACACATTCGATACATTTTCTAAAAAGATTTCATCAAGAAAGATCCAGAGCTATTGAAGTTCTTATGAAAACTCTTATCTACAGGGGACAGAAATGTGAAACTACTCTGTAGCTCAGAATGAAATGTGAAGACAGCGGGTGAGAGAGATGGAAATGAAAGAAAGAAAGTAAGACAGAGGGACGGGGAATGAGATGAGGAGAGTGTGAAGGATGAACAGAGAGATTGAGCAGAGTCTGTGAAGGACGTCAAGTCCAAATGCAATTCCTTTATGGAGCAGAGAAACGGGAGATCTGATTTGATGAGAAGCGTCAGGCCTGAAGTCAGAGAATACATGACACAAGATGGATGTGATATTACTTCCATGCAGGCTGTTATATGACTAGACTAGACATCACTACACTGCTGCCTCAATGAGAAAAATAATGACCTTAGCAAGTCATTTATTATTTGAGTCTGAAATCCTTGTTTTTTCTTTGAAGACAGAAACATAATTATATAGTATTGTGGATTTGCATTCAAAGTAGAGATGGTCCGATACAAGTGTATACTACTATCCCTGTATGGATGTGATATTATTTCTATCTTTGTTGTCGGTCTGGCTCAGGTTAAACTCTTTGTGAAACATGAACAAACACAAACAACACCACAGAACTTTCTTTTATTCTCCAGTTTGACAGTCAGTTATAACGGAAAAAGAACATAAATAAACTACTTTAACGTAGATTTTCTTTAGGGCTTTATTACGTGGTATCGGATCGGTACATAAACTACAGTACTTCCCGATACCGATACCAGCGTTTTAGGCAGTATCAGATCGGAACATCTCTAATTCAAAGTGAAATCTTTGTTTGTTTTCAGCTGTTTTAGGTGAAAAAAAGATTTAAAGAAAAGAAGACCCAAGGCGAAATGGTTTAAATGTGATTCCCTGGGGGAAGAGATCTCTATACTTTATAGCAATATGACATTTTGGGAAATACACTTATTTGTTTTCTTGCTGAGAATTAGATGAGAAGATTGATACGTCGATCTTGTCATCTAACTCTCAGCAAGAATTCAAACAAGCATATTTCCCAAAATGTCAACCTTTTTTGACATTTTCAGCTAATAAAGCTAATTACCTTCAAGCTATGAAAAGTGAATGAATCATTGAAAATGTATTATTGTAGTAATTACCTTTAATGTTTTTCGACTTCATATATGCAGGGCGAAGTGCCAATGATTATGTTTACTTTTAAGGATTGTAACTTATACAGACACCACCTTAAGTCTTTTAGTGCCACCTTTAATTCACCTCACCTTTAGGAGAACAATGGTTCTGGGGCAGAACAGAAATAAATGAAAACACATGAATGAAGCATTACTTCCTACCTTATTAGTCAACTACATGTGCTTAAATCTCATTTGAAAAAGGATTGCTTTATGCCAGTACTGCTGCTAAGCATAGAAATGAAGAACAAAGAAAGAAAGATGGGTTTAATATATTAAACATTAAACACCTCTATCAATCTCTTGAATAGTTGTCCTCACTTCCATGTTCATTTCCTGGGCAGAAATTTATTTTGGGAGAAAGTGCTAAAAAATCATCAGGTCCTAACTGGAGACTCTGTGACGCACTGTACCACAGCAAAGTGTGAAAAACCCCTGATATTCTGTGTCTATGTGTGTGCGTCTAATGAGCCATACAGAAATATGTGATGTCACATCCGATATCCTTCCGTCAGATATCCTGTCCTGTAGTTTAGGAGCCACGACTGCCCACTCATGTCTGTGGTTTCCCATGATTCCTGGTGGGTAAACAAGCAGTTCTTTAACTGGGTTTAAACACTTGCTTTGCTGAAGTTTCAGTGCAGAAGATTATTTAATCATCATTTATTTGTCCACAAAGCCCAGGTAAATATACCGCTTTTCTCCTTGTAACATGATGTTTCTGGAGAAAACAATTTAACTTCACACCAATACAGATCCATGGCCACTGGCGGATCTCGGTCGCTGTGGGTTTGATTGATAGTAATATCAGTGGCATGTCTAACTGGCCTCCAGCACTGAGCTCTATCTATCACTGCTCCAAGAAGGTCAGAGCACACTTTGATCCAAAATAGCTGATGCATGAACTGAACGGCCTTTGGATTTTAATATCTGTTAGAGTAAGCCTCGGGCTCATGGAGAGCACAAAGCTGTTGTTTTGTAGTATGCACAGTGGTTAATGTGGTTATTGAAGTGTGTTATAATGTGACAAAGCCCAGCCTATGCATGTACAGAGAAATAACAGCAGACGAGTCTGCATGAATGTTCATGTTTTGTGTGTGTTTGAGCCTGTTCCAACTTTGTATGCTATATCAGAATGTTGCATTACTGGAGCCTTGTCAACAAATATCTGGTACCAGCCCAGTGAACATAACAAATATAGCACATGCCATTTGGTGGACGAGTTTATCACGGGAATCTGTGCAGGATTGTGCAGGTTTTGCTTATCTTGTGTAAGGTTTTCAGAGGTTTGCAATTTTGTTTTATGCCTGATAGTTGGATGTAAGTCTATCTGTGTATGAGGCATGATTCTTAAACAGAACTGTACAAATAAACTTGACAGGCAGACCCAAAGGGTCTCCTGACCCTGTTTACCCATCTTTCATGTACCGCTGACACTGTGCAGACCATGGTTACCTGTTTTTGGTGGATTTTCACACATTCACTTACTTTGAGGAAGTATAGCTCCTAATGTACATTACTTTTGGACACTAAAGTTGTGACATAAGAGTGGCATACTGTACTGTTTGTTGCAACTCTCTATAAAATATTTTTTGTAATAAGACTCCCATGATGCTTATTTCCTCTGTAGTGTTTTATTTTCATGACTTTGCTCAATTCTTGTGTCAAATATAAGAAACTAAATCCTCCCATGTAGTTGTTGGCTAACTGATAACTGTTTTAGTTTAAAGGAATAGTGTTTGGAAAATATGCTTATTCGATGTTACTACTCGTGTCTGAATGGTAAATATGGAGCTAGAGCCAGGTGGACGTAACAGTAAGTTAGCTTAGCATAAAAACTGGAAACAGGGAGAAACAGCTAGCCTGGCTCTGTCAGAAAAGAAATCTGCAGGCCAGCACCTAGAAAAGCTCATTATTAACCTATATATCTCTTTTCTTTTTATATGTACAAAAGCCAAAGCCTAAACATAATAAGTTGCAATTTAAAATTTTAGCTTTAGAGGTGCCGGTAGGTGGATTTTGTTACCTTTGGACAGAGACAAGCTGATCCCCCTCTTTCCAGTCTTCATGCTAACTTAAGCTAGCGGTTCCCTGGCTCTAGCTTCATATGTCCTGCACAGATATGAGAGCTGTATCAATCTTCTGTTTAATTGTTGGCAAGAAAGCGAATAATTGTATTCCCCCCAAATGTCAAAATGATTTCTTTAAAATCAAGCTGTTTCGGTTGTGACGGACAAGGTCAGCCACGCTCAAAAAAGCGATTTCAAATTGTAATTTGACCCACCTCTGCTGTCCTGATTGCTCTGCTCTGTTCGGCTCTGTTGACCTTCACTGATCTGTCACATTTATTCCTCTTTTTTCATCTTCTTTCCTTCTCTTTCTGTTTTTCATCTCCTTTTCTGTCTGTCTGTTAGAGTAAAGATGCCGGCATCAGGACTCTGGTCATGTTGGATGAGCAGGGAGGTAAGTTGATAGGGAGGGATCACTAAACACCATCTCTCTAACGTCTGTCTTCAATCTGCTACCGATTCTCTCTTGCAGCTATTTAAATGCTGTATAATGGGGGAGTCATCAGCAGCAGCACGTCCAGTATGACACATAGAGTCCCACTCAAATTTACAACACAGATGAAAATGACCTTTATGGTTCTATAATTACTAAGGCAGGTGAACAATTCATTTTGTGTGCTTCTGCCAAGTCTTTAAAAGTAACCTCAGCTGCAGTCTGAGCTAATGTGGCTAAAAGGATTATACTGGATGTGACTGTTGAGCTAGCCTTCTGCTTTGCCTTTACACTTTTATGGTTACTGTATTTGTCAGACAAATGCATATATATTGAGCTAATCTTAGTGAGTATATTTTAACTATATCATATAATAACTTCTAAGTAGTAGAACAAGGACATAAACCACTTTAAAACAA
The DNA here is from genome assembly GCF_008315115.2 of Sander lucioperca. Classification (NCBI taxonomy): domain Eukaryota; kingdom Metazoa; phylum Chordata; class Actinopteri; order Perciformes; family Percidae; genus Sander; species Sander lucioperca. The sequence goes on from NC_050175.1 coordinate 2,530,229, forward strand.
ATATTTGATGTATTTGCTCTCTGAACCCTGGTTGCCGTATTACAGAAGACTGACAGGTCAGAGGTCAGCTGGTAACAGATATACTTTACCATTCTTCTTCCTCTGAGGGGAGAGAATAATCACGTTGACTGGTAATGACAAACATATGTTTCACATCCTCTCCAGTTCTGCCTAAATTATAGCTTGATCCACCATTAGGAACTAAAGAAGCACTCCATCAATTTAGGTTCTCAGCCTGTGCTGGAAATAATGCACTACTTCAATTAATTTCTAATACCACTTTAAAATATTCTTATAGTAACTTATGATTTTGTTGTTGTATATACATCTCGTGGCGCACGCAACATTATCTCAGTATTTATTTATCATATATAATAATATATGTCCTTTTGTGGCTACTCAACAGTGAGTTTAGCCATGGCCGCCCGTCCCATTCTTGTGAAAGAAATATTTTAGGAACCCCAGGAGGGAATTTCTTTCAAATTTGGCAAAAATGTCCATTTGGGTTCAAGAATGAACTGATTAGATTTTGGTGATCAAAGGTTACTGTGACCTCATGTCCTTCCTATTCTTGTGAACAGTATATCTCAAATCAAATATAACGCGTTTTGGCCATAACTCAAGAATTCCTACACTAAGGGACTGTTCGTTATTTATTTCAGGGGCCACCAGAGGAGTTTTGGGATCTTTAGTCAAAATAGACCTGACCCTCCCTTCATCAGCAATACATTTTGGATGACCCTCCAAAATGATATGGGAAAAAGGGATGACCCTCCCCAACAATTTACTGATGCCTTCTGTACTGGTTTGCGCTTGGCAAAGACATACAGATAGCCATTATTTTTTTACAGCCATGACTTACATGACTAAACCTCTGCATTCTCATCTTACACATCCCACTCCTCTGTTATGGTGTGGGGGCCATTTCAGTAGATTTACTCACTAACATTGTTGTGGAAACACAATAAGCATGGAAACTAAATGCACACTTCCTGCATTACTGCATTACTTCAGATACTAAGTTACTCATCTAGTAAACTAGTATTCATATGAAATAAAACAATAAAACATTGAGACCATTCAGCAAAGCACACTGGGTAATAACAAATTCAACACTGGTTGCTATGGACTCGTCACTAGGCTTCCTCAGTCATTGTATATTTTAGCATATAGGTAAAGCTGCCAAAGCTGAACATTATCCAAAACTCCATTTCTCAGACGAGCGTCAATTTGGGAGCTTGCATGCTACCACTCCTTCCTTCTCAAATGCCTTGAAAAGGCTGTCGTTTTATATATATATATATATATATATATATATATATATAATATCACCGGGACCGAAAGGATATTGAGTCGGGTGTGGCTGCAGCCTGGAGACCTCCCGTCTCATGCCCTCCCGGCTGGTCCTGTCTGCGAGCTTTGACTTTCTGAAATAAAAGCTTGCGTCTGGTCCGTTGTGTTTTCATACGGTGTTTTGGATGTTTTTGAACTAAACAGTATGGCAATCATGTTAATGAATAAAATCATTTTTTCAGCAGATGTCTTAGTTACTACACGATGGAGCTAGCAAAGCAGTTTTGTGTTTATTTGTGCGAGCGGGATTTATTCAGTTTGAGAAATCCCACGGTCTCTAAAGCTACAGCTCAAATTGTCTGGCTGTCTAAACAGGGAGGGACCCATCTGCTAGTGAAAGGGGCCGAGACTGAGAGAGCTACATGGAGCTACGTGGATGAATATGCACCAAACAATCCACTTTGAAATGTTGCTTTTCTCATGAATGACCCTCCCCCCTAGACTAAAAAAAATTGGATGACCCTCCCCTCAACAAAGAATAAAAAGACATGACCCTCCCCTATTTTCCTCCAGTGGTCCACCATAAATACCGAATGGTCCCTAATAATGACAGAATTTCATACAATACGATAAAATGATCAATCCATTTTATACCCAAAGGTAAACTGTGACATCATAATGTTGGCTTTCCTGGCCAATTATTCAAAGTCATAACTCAGAAGCAGAACGGGAGACATTTGGTCCGATACTGAATTGGTGACACTAATCCAGGGTGCCCACCTTGAAACTGTGGTGATTGTATAGATCTTCTGTGCTGCCAGGTTGTAGATGTGTGTGAAGCATCCACGTTTCGCCAAAAAATACAATTAATACCTTTTCATTAAACTCCTTCAAAGTCTTCACTACATATATTATATGAGTCTAGACAGACACGGACGTAAACTGCAACTTGACTGGTTGGCCGAGGCATATAACCGTGAGACGGTAATTCTATTCTCATATGATACTGTATCAGTATAATGTTATATGATAGAGACTGTCGGTCCGTCTGTCCTGTTCAGAGTCTCTCCAGATTTCGGGTAAGAGATCTCTCTGCCAGTCACCGGTGCTGCAGCCAAAGATGAACAGAGTAGTTCATAAAACACTCAGATCAGGGTCGCCACGCCCCGTGTTACTGGTTAATACAGTAGGAATAACATCAGCAGTATTGCCGGTTTATCCTTAACGATAAGATTAGAAGTTTTGCAGCCACAAATCCACCTCTGTTATATCCTTTTTCCACCAAAATGTGTTCTTATGTGGGTTTTTTATAAGCCGGTAAACCCACTAAAAACTCTGTAGGAACACTATAATGCCAGCAGATGCACAACCCACTGCCTGATATTAAATCCTACATTTTATGTATATATGTTTCCTGCATTACAAAAATACAGTGAAAAAAGTAAAATAAAACCAACTATTGGCTTGTGCTGCGCTCCATGCGTGAAAGAGCAGCCTAATTGGCCTGTCAAAGGAACCGATAGCCTTTTTTTTCCCTCTCTCTCTTCCCTCCTGTCTTCCCTCCAGAGTAACGGCTGCGTCAGTGCACGGCTCAATGCTGTTAGCACAGGACAGCAATCAATTCACAGATTTAAATTACCTCTGGCTCTCAGCAAATGTCCTCTTAACCTGATCCCCCATCTGTCTCTCTCTCTTTCTGTCTTCCTCTTTTTCTCTTCTTTTCTCTATCTCATGCTTCTTCTCTTGTTTCCCACCACCCCCTGCTCTCATTCCCTTCACTTTTATCTGCTGACCTCTATACGTTTTTTCTGCTCCTGTTCCTTTGCCTGGTGATCACTTTGGTTACAATAACGATGAAGTTCTTTCCTGTCTTCATTCGTTCTATCTGTCCTTGTCTCTTTCCAAACCCCTCCTTTCTGTTAACAATGACTGTTACAAAAAAGCCTCTACAATTTGAGGCTTTGAGATATTTGCCAAGTTATTTACATCAGCATATATATATATATATATATATATATATATATATATATTACATTACATGTCATTTAGCTGACACTTTTATCCAAAGTGACTTACAATTGCTATACATCAAAGGTCGCACACCTCTGGAGCAACCAGGGGTTAAGTGTCTTGCTCAGGGACACATTGGTTGATGTATCTCAGTGGGAATCAAACCCGGATCTCCCGCACCAAAGGCATATACCAAAGGCATATATATATATATATATATATATATATATATATAATTACAGTTTACATCAAGAATTCCCTTTTATATTGCCATGAAAGGAAAACAAGATAAATATTAGCTTTCCATGCTAGTGGTCATTAATAGTCTTGTTGAGCTGTAAACTAGGGTGTAACTAATCCCTCTGCCCTTTATACACACACACACACACACACACACACAGGTCATACATAGGAGACTTTTCATTTCTTGCAGTGATGTATTATCTATGGTGGAGGTCTCACTGCAGCTAATGAGTCCCTCACTCCTCGGCTGTTACATGCATGTTGACCTGAATTACGCCTCGGTCAGGGCTGATGGATTGCAGTTCTGTCTGAGCGAGCCCGCGCCAGTAGCAACTCACAACGTTTTAGCTCAGAGCACAAACCATTGGTTAGATTGTAGCTCCTTTGAACCTCCCGTTCAAAATGTATGAGGAGCGTGGTAGATTTTTGTTTTTAATGATAAAACCTATTTGCCTTAAACTGATAACTGGAGATTGCAGATTTTTTTCTCCATCTTTCGTATTTATCACTTCATCACTGGACACAGTTGGACTACTACGGCTTGTTTCCTCTTTTTCTGTTACTCTTAGAGTGTTCAACACCACTGTTTAGGCCAAACATTGAGTTCTTTGCACACCACAAGTTAATGACATACATTCAATCAGCTACTCTGGATATGTTCCAGGCACTGAGTCACACACATCAGTGTCTCATTTGCTTACATTTTCATCTCATGACACTGTTGGTAAAGTGAATTTAAGAGGTGGAACGTACAGTTTAAGAGTTAGATCTCATAGAACCTGGAGAACCAAGGTATTCTTTACTTAAACCTGCAATGAGATGAGAGGACGGAGTTTGAACCTAGAATAATACAACAAGTGTAGCATATAGACAATCAATACATAGTACCAATCCTATAGGTGTATGTTATGGCCACCAGTTTGAATTATTTTAACTTTGTTTCTGGTGAAATCATGTTGCCATGGAGAAAATAGTCAGAGGGGCAAATCAAAGCTCTAACAAATTCAAATGCTTCATTGGTGCAGTTAAGAACCAAACACGCTATATTCATTCAAAATGAAAGGTACTCTAAGCAATGTCACATGTTTTTTATGCTACAACATGTTTTGTCACATACAGCATCTCCTCACTATCCGCGAGCTGCCGGTCCCCTAAACACACTGTAAAAAAACACGGTCTCTGTAGACAGCCTAGGGTCCACACACAGCAACAAAAACAAAGTGGTCCATCCTGGACCATGCAAACATACACAAACCGTGTTCCAGTGTTCAGCCAATAACGGACAAGAAGGATTTGGGGGGGGGGGGTTGAAGCACAGAAGGAGGGGACGGGATGAGGAGGAGGGAGGAGCAAGCTAGTCTTCGTTTTGTTTGAAAATACTTTGAACGTCAACAAGAAGTAACGTCACCCAACATCGCTTAGAGCACCTTTAACCCAGAATTAAAAATGGAATTGCTTTAAGCTGCAGGTTGTGTTTTTTCAGTTCACCATTCCACCATCAGTTTTAGCTTTCTCCTGCCTTTACGGACAGCAAGTTCCTTCATCTCATTGATTCTTATCACCTGTGTTCCTGTCATAGTGTATACGGCTGGAATTAGAATAATGTTCTGACATAGATCTAATAGGCCTTTCTTCACAGCAGACATTTTGACATTTTATTACAGGTGTAAATAATTAGCTGCTTCAGCTTTAGGTTCCTGATATTGAGACTGTCACACTGTGATGGCTTACTGTGACACAGTAATGTTTTTAGTAATACCTGTACTTATCCTTATCCTACTACAAAACGTAAAAAGGTCTGCTGTGAAAAAGGCCTGTTGTTTCCTTGTTGGTTTACATTATCCTACTTTCTAATTGGTTAAACCTGTGACTGACTATGGGGGAGGAGAGGAGTGGAGGCTCTCACATGCTAATCCTCAGATGGAGGGGGGTGGGGGCAGGTTGGCCTGGGTGTCTGAAGCTGAGGAGATGAACAATGCCTCTCTCTCTCTCTCTCTCTCTCTCTCTCTTGCTCTCTCTCTCTATCTATCTCTCTCTTTCTTTCTTTCACGTTCCTCCATTACTCAATCTCTCACTTTGCCTGGGACTACTGCTGGCCATTTAGCCGGCCTCTACTGTACCGTCTAGTCCTACCGTACAGTTAGCAGAAAACTCATCTTAGACCTTTCTACTGATCCTCTCTTATTCTTATCTATATTTAGCACACATATGGGAGCAATTTTATTAGTTCTCTTAGTTTTCCACAAAGATGTTATAAGTTTTCTCAGTCAGTCATTAAACCTTATTAAATGGGATGAGAGAACTGATTGTTCAACCTTCCCAGGTCCCGTGTATATGGTTGTCTTATATTTTGGGAGTGGCAGTCCCTCCTGTGTAGATTCCTCAGCTTTCAGGGTTAAGATTTGACGCCTTCACCCTGATAGTAGAGGCCTTTAAAGAGTATGCTTATTAAGGGTCCAAGCAAGGTTTTTTATTTACTATCAGACATGGAGACTAAATTCAATTATCACTCTGCTTCACTACAATACTGTATGTTGTGGATCAATGTGTTTCGGTTCTATAGATCTTGAGCCAGTGTTATATGACCATCTGCGTCCTCTGCACTACATGTGACTAATCAAACCTTAGTAATTTTTCCCAGAAGACAAAGTGCCCCCTTTTCACTGATGGAGATTACTGCTACCCTGCCCTATAACTATTACCAGCCAGAGAGAGATAATCTGACCTTGTATCAGAGCTTTTTATAGCTCTGTGCCCTATTGACCATCTGAGTAAGGAAGCATTGGCGACTTTAAAATGCCTGAATGGTACTTTAAATCACACTCATTTCATGATTTGTTCATTGATTTGTTGCTAATTTATTCTATTGCTTTTAAGTACGCTGCCTATCACGGTCTCTTTCACACTCTTTGTCGCCTGTTGATGTAATTGGCAGAATTAACATCTTCATGCACAGGACGAAGCATCCTGCAACTGATGCAGGTGTTGCTACTGCTGCTCATATGAAATACTCAGAATCAATATGTCGCTTGGGATGGAAGTAGGAAACAAAACAAAATCCGTTGGAGCCCTGTAGATTCCAATGAAATAAATTCACATGCAAAGCAATGTTTATAGTGACTGTCAACAGCTACTCTCAATGCTTGTTGCCTGCTTTGCCTTCTGCATCTAGCCAAATCATTTTGCCTCTTGCATCGTAGAGTAGAGCGCCAACCCTGGAAAAACAAACCAGTCAAATTTATTTCACTGCTCTCATGCCTTTGTCCTCACCAGAACAACTTGATCGTATGGAAGAGGGCATGAACAAGGTGAACGCAGACCTGAAGGAGGCCGAGAAAGATTTAAAAGATTTAGGACAATGCTGTGGTCTGATATGCCCATGTATTAAAAAGTAGGTACCGGCCAGGAGCCCCAAGCTTCTGCCTGTCCAGTGCTGGTGGTGGTGGTGATGTCTTATGTCTCTCTTGTCACAGTCAATGTCTTTTTTTGTCTCTTCTCCTTTGTTTCCCCTCTCTCCTCCCCATCCCTTCCTTCCACCCGCAACTTCTTCCTCCCCTCTTCTCTTCTTATGTGCTTTCGTTCTTTTGCTGGGAAAAATGACAATGTGTTGCTAATCAGAACAACTGGAGCGCATCGAGGAGGGGATGGACCAAATCAATAAGGACATGAAGGATGCAGAAAAGAATTTGAACAATCTAGGACAGTTCTGTGGTCTATGTTCATGTCCCTGTAACAAGTAGGTGCTGCCTGTGTCGCCTGAATGCATGTGTTTCAGTGCCTGCCTTCCTGCCTCTCTATCCGTCTTCTGGTGTGTAGGGCATGGTGAACTGTGGTGTGAGCAGTCAGGCTCATTGCCACAACAGCACACTTTCGGAACAGGCACCAGTGCTGCATGCATGTGTGGGTGTGTTTGCTTAAGTTAGGAGTGTGCATGCATGAACAACACACATCTGCACGCCATGTCCGATGCCACTTTATTCGCTGTTGTCATCAAAAGCCCTTCATTCCACATTGGATGAGAGATTCTCTTCCAGCAGGTAGCAGCGTCAGCAGGAATATGGGCCACGTCACCCACCACCCCCCTAAACCCTGCCCAAGCCCCCAGCCTAACCCTGCAGCATGATGCATCATGCTGTGTACAAAGTCCAACCAAAGAATAAATCAACTAGTTGCCTTCTATATTAAATTACTCATTTGAATTTTATCCATTTTGCTGCTTTGTAAGAAACTGTTGGTGTTTTACTTTTCTTTTAAATGAATTAATTGATTACATGGGGCTCTTGCACTACATTAAAATTAAGTTTTCTGATTTATAAAGTTTCATATAAGACTGTATCATAGTTCCTGGAATTTGTGAAACTCAAAGTTTTCACCTGATTTTTCTCAGAAAAGGCTGCTAATATAATTGAGCACATGACATTACAGTATACAACTTGCAGCTAAGCAATCTAATGGTTTAGTATAATGTTTTGTGAAATATGCTTATTCTCTTTCTTGCTGAGAGTTCAATGAGACGATTGATACCACTCTCAGGTCTGTAAATATGTAGCTTAGCACAAAGACTGGAAACAGGTGGAAACAGCTAGTCTGGCTTATTCAAAACTAACAACATCCACCTACAGCACTACTAAGGCTAATGAATTAACATGTTATATATTGTTTGTTAAATATGTACAAAACTTTTTTTACTGTGTAAAATGGCACGTTGTGGGGGTTATGTGCCACACTATTCCTTGGCTAACACTTAAGTTTTTGTACTGATTAAACAAGATATATTGTGTCAATAATGAGCTTTAGAGGTTGTTTTCACTTTGAAGAGAGCTAGGCTAGCTTTTTCCAGCCTTTATACTAAGCTAAGATAGCTTTCTGCTGGTGGTTGCTTCATATATAGCGCACAGACACAAGGGAGGCGTCGATCTAATTCTCTGCAGGAAAGCGAATATGCGTGTTTCCCAAAATGTCATACTATTTCTTTAAGCCTAGTTTTTTGGGTCCTAGTTCTTAGATGCGATGATTGATTAATTTATTGTTGAATGTTTCAGACAGTACATATGATCTGGTTACATTGCAAGCAAGCCTTAACATAGGTCAGGGTGTTCTCTGTAGTGTAATTACAGATGTGAAGGTGATTAACAGTCTAGTGCAGTAACTTTATAATCAAACACATACAGTAAAAACTACCTGTTAAAGCAATGAGAGCTGCTAAAATTAAAACCTGCCATTAAACACACCAACTTTGGCATATGACCCTCAGATTACAACTTGCAACTATGGGATGCTTCAGTTGGCCCCTGTCTCTCATCCCTCAGGACTGTCCTACATAATGAAATATCACACAAGAGTGAGGTAAACTTGTTCTCTGGCCACACGCAATATTAGGTGCTACCATTTTAATAGTAGCTCTTAAACCCTATATTTGTACTTTGAAAGCTTTGATATGAAAGTGGATTCCCAATGCCCGTTTTGCAAAACTCCTGTGTGATCTGTTTCTGGCCCTTAAGAGCCAATCTATGGCCAGTGAGTCATGTCTGAGTATTCTATACCCTGGGACCAATAGTATATATGTACTGTATACAGCTGTCTATCTCAGAGCTATAGAAAAAACAAGTGGCTGACAAACCAAGTAATAAATGGCTGTATATGGGTTATTTTGTGGCAGGTTTGCAGCAAGATATTATTCAGACATTCTTCTGGGAGTGAATTAAGTGATGCCTTAATGATTTACCAAAATGCAGTACTATATATCTAATGTCATCCATTAGTGTGGAACATGCTGTTTTTTGTCTGTGCTAGATCTGACCTAGAACCATTTTTAGTATTTATTTTTTCTTTGCCTTCACTGTGCACTACCACAGTCTTTTTAAAAAGTAAGTACATCAGTAGACATTTTAACAACAGACGACTCTTTTCTCCAAAACAGGGCTGAGCAGGATCTTGACAGTAGCACATGTAACTAATCTGCTTTATTTGCATCACAGCCGTCATTTTGTAGCAGTTGGTGTTTGTTTAATAGTCACCACCTGATTTTGGCTTGAACTTTTTGTTTTCTGTATGAAGGTATATTAGGGGTTTGCTGCCTCCATTTGGTCCATTTTGGTCCTGCTTCCATATGTGATTGTTTTGGGTTCAGATCTTGTCTATTCTATAGCTCTCTGGTCCTCCCTATCATGAACCACTTGTTATGTGATCCTGTGGCTTTGTCATGTGTTTCATCTGATCTAGACTTTTTATATGGCAGGGTCAAATAGCATAGGAAAAGTAATTCTTGCTTGTTGTTATAAACTGGAGCACCTGATGGGTGTGGTTTACCACCTCACAACAACAATGTTGTGCATACAGTAGTCAGCTTTCATTGAAAATTGAAAAAATACAACTTTTAAACAGCCTAAACTCTGTTGTCCTCAGTGGTGACCTCCACTCATCAGATACTCAGAGCATAATTAAACAAATGCTAAGAATTAGATTTGCCTATTTGACTGTATACAGTGTATCATCCTACAGATTTATCCATCCAGATGAAATGAAGGGCTCATCACAGCTACTGTATGACTTGCATGCAAAATTATCACAGTTCACTCATTTTTTTTAATCTAACTTTTTTCTTTTAATGATCTGATCCTCTTCCTCTTTTCATGTTTTCCCTTCTCATGTCAAACACCGCCTTGCATGTCCTCTCAATCTGCATGTGTGTTGTGCCTCCTCTGTCTGAAGTCTAGCCATTATGTTCTGTGATTGTGCTCCTCTGAATGTGCTTGAAGGAGATGGTTTTCTGAGTCACTAAAGGACCTAGATTACTTTCTAAACAAGCCACATGTGAGCTTATTGTGCTCAGATTCAATTGATCTGCATGTCAGATCAATTATTCACAGATTGCAAATGCACGTATGTAAGTTTATCATACATGGCATGTTGCTTTTAGTAGACTAATTGGCTTGACACCATATTATGCAAAGCATTCCAAACATATATGCATGTATATGTTTTAATAATGAATTGATTGAAAAGTTACATAGACATGCATATACACAATCACACTTCAGTGCACACACACGTAAAGGGTCACACATACTGACCAGCGTACATCCACATGCACACTCACAGCACAACTAGTCTTGGTTGCATTCACAAACAAGTAAACTAGTGCACACACATTTAAAAGTACAAGCACATAATACAACAGTTATACAGTTACTGACTGAAATGTGTGTGTGGTAGGATTAAGGGTGGGGGCCAGGCCTGGGGAGCGAATCAGGATGGAGTGGTGAACAGCCAGCCTGGGGCACGAGTGATGGATGAACGTGAACAGATGGCCATCAGTGGGGGCTTTATCCGCAGGTAAGTAGTGTGTGTATGTGGGGGGGGGGGGGTCTGCATGTGCCCCTCTGTGTGTGTGTGTGTGTGTGTGTGTGTAGCTGGCATGCTTGCTGGTATTTTATGTTTCTATGTTTCTAAATGCTCCTGTGTGTGTGTGTGTGTGTGTGTGCTAGTATACAATAGTGTTTATAGCGATAATTATTTGAATATACATAGGACTTATCCTGGAATAGGTTGCCGATTTTTTGACTTTTCAAAAAACATTTCACCATCATTATGGACAATATTTCACTTGGATTATTTTCATAATATTCCCTTGGGAATGATTGCAATTTCATCTCAGTTTACTATGATGTTTAGAGGCATACAGAAGAACTAGGACACCTTCTGCTCAGTCAGCAGCAATACGTAGTCATGTTCAATAAAGCAATGTAGTCATTTCATATTTAGAAAAAACATTCGAGCACAAATTTGGACACAAGGACTTGATGGATACGAGTTGGTTTCCAACCTTTTTTTACTTGTGACCCTAAGTGTCTGCTTGCCACCCCCACTATTAGTGTCAGAAGTCTGAAGGTGAGAGTTTAACTCTAAAATGTTCAAACCCAGCAGGTAAAACTATCCACAAAAAAGCAATGATTTGAGATAAGTCCAGCAAGCGTGAATTTAAATTTGTGTAGCATAGCTTAGTTTTAATCTTGGAACCTCATTTTTTTATCTTTCGACCCATTGGAAGGTCCCCGACCCTCTGATTGGGAATCACTGAGTAATACTATGTCATATGATTCCTAGAGAATTATCAGGGTCTCTTAGTGCTGTCCATGGTAGTGAATCTTCAAACAGCCCATAACACGAGTGAGATAAAGCAGGTGGTAGTATAATACATTTTAACCGATAACCAGTACACTCTATTTTAACCTTGAATGTCCCAATATTAGTATTCCAAAGACAATGTGACTTATTTGTTCAGGAATTCATTTAAATATATATTTTAAAAGTATCTCTTTGTAGTGCACTGTACTGTAACATACTGTTTGGTGAGGGTTGTGCTTTCCAGCACAATGTATCATATTCCAAAAAGTAGCTACAACATATATTTGTTGGCCAATAACCAGTCCTTGTATGTTCCAGGGTAACAGATGACGCCCGGGAGAATGAGATGGATGAGAACCTGGAGCAGGTGGGAGGAATCATTGGCAATCTGCGTCACATGGCCCTGGACATGGGCCAGGAGATCGACACCCAGAACCGCCAGGTTGATAGGATCATGGAGAAGGTATTGTACTTTGCAATGAGCACTGCTGTGGAGAATATTGGATTTTAATTGGTGGGATAGGGTGCATTATTTCGAGAGAATTGCATGACTTTGATGTAGTTGCTTCTTCACCATTCTAAATTCATACTTAGTGGTGGAAGCAAGTCAGTTTCAGTTGGTGGGGTAGCAAAGTAACGTTTAATCCAAGGTGGACAAAGATAGTGCCAACAGTTAACATTTAGAAGTGTGATGCTCCAAAATATTGGCAATATGGAACAATGTTACTGAACTGCTTATGGAAATACAATGTGAGGATCAAAGAGACCTGTTGTCATATTTAGGAAACAAGATATCCAAGAGGCTGCACAGGGCACTAGATTTTCAAGACTACCGTTTATAGGCCTTTTTGTATTAATGCTAAGGGAAGGTATGGAAAGCTATGAGAGCAACCAGAATGTGGTTAGATTTAGACATTTAAAGTCAGATATTGGGCGTTTAACAATGTCATGACTACTCTGGGTAAAGTAAGTAAATGAAAGGCAGCAAATCTAGAGTAAATAGTAGGTAATTTATAGGGTATTTAGCGGATATTTAGGATTACATGCGCAGCATTAGGCAATGCAACAGCAAATGTAGCTGCACTGATTTTGAGTAGATTTACCCTGGGCTAAACACAGTAATGGAAGCAAATTTGATTCACATGAAATCAGGGTGTTAAACACGGCAATTGTCCACTTTGTCTATTAGTTCAGTATGTATGTCTTCATTTAAGGATTATTCCGGTTTATTTCAAGCATGTTTCCCATAAATGTGGCCGTTGTGACTCTATGGGTCTCCAATTGTGGCCTATTACTCTAAAAGTTAACGGAAACACGACTCTGAGGTGTCACATTCTTTTTATTTTGGGATATTCCGTGGATGAATATGCAGGGTGATTAGGTCAGCCAGCAAGTTAGTAAGTCAAAGTCAAAGTCTCTTTATTAGTCTCCCTAAGGAGAAATTTGTTTTGGACACAACAGAGACACACATCAAACACAGGGTTAAAAAAGTTAGAAAAACAAAAGTACATGAAACATCTAGGTTACTCAATAGCTGTGCAAATTACAAATTACCATTTTCTAAAGAAAAAAACAAAACAACAACATTAATTTATCCATTTATAAATATAAATATCCTTACAATCCATTGTAAAAAATGCAGTAATTCCTTCATTCATATCCATACATACATTCAGTCACAAATTTACATTAATAAAATTCATGGTCATATGTTCATTGCTGCTCATTTATGAGCTTAACTGCGAGAGGAAAAATGAGTGCTTATACCTGTTATATTTGCAGAAAGGAACCCTGTACCTCTTTCCTGAGTTCAATAGCTCAAACTCCGAGAACAACACATGAGAGTTATCAGATAGGATAATCTTAGCCTGACTGATTGTTGCATAATTAAAAAGCTCCTGCGGGTTAAGGGGTGCAGGTGTTCCCATAATAATAATAATATTTGGTTAAGACGGCAGGTCTACCAACATTTCCACAGTTTTGCTTGTGTTAATCTGAAGTTGATGCGAATCGCACCAGTTGACAAACTTGTCCACAGCAACTTGGTGGATATTTATATTGCTTTCTTTAGTAAGCAAACTGAGAAGGACAGTGTCATCTGAAAATGTAACTCTATGTTGGTTTGGCTCAGAGCTGATGCAGTCATTGGTGTACAATGTAAACAGAAGAGGTGAACTGACTTAAAAGAAAAGCAGACAGGTTGTCAGGGCCTGTTGCTTTGGTTGTTTGTATGTTTTTAAACACCTTAGTAACAGTGTGTGGTTCAATTATAATTCTGTCCAAGTCAACATTACAAATTACATTCTCCAGCACTACAGCACATTCCCTGATATTGTCAGTATTAAAACGCATATAAAAATTATTCAGTTCGTTTGCCTTTGCAATTTCATTGACTTCCTTTTAGTGTCCATGTTAGTCATTTTTCTGATAGAGTCCCAAAGTGTCTTTGTGTTGGATTCTGACAGATCTGAAAGCTGTTTTCTTCCTGTTGATGCATTCCTTAATGCCTTTTGTAATGTAGGGTTTGTTATTAGGATATCGTTTAACAGTTTTCTGGGGTATGACAGAGTCAATACAGAAAGATATGTAGGCGGTGATTGATTCAGTGGCACTGTCCATGTCCGCATCCTTGAAAAATATATTCCAGTCCGTGCAGAGAAAGCATCCCTTCAGCTCCTCCGTTTTGTCACTGGACCATACCTTCACAGACTGGATTTCCGGTTTGCTGGACTTAAAAACTGAGCGATATGTGGGGAGCAGTTAAGTAAGTTAGCAATAATGGTCATTTCAGGCGGCCAAATTACGGGTTTACCTTCTGTCAGACCCAGAGACAAATGTTTGAAATGATTCATATAAAAAGTTTTATATAGCATACGTTGTTTTTCGTGACTCCTCATTTCCCAGAATCTCTACAAAGAAGGTGACAAGTGCAAAGTTAGCATGACCCATAGCAATAACATAACAATAGCCACATTTATAAGAAATATACCAGGTTGAAATAAACCTGCATTTTCCATTAGAGAGAAGACACACCAGCCTGATAATCGGCCGTCGGACCGTCTGGCGAGGTCGGTGACTCGAGTCTGTCCGGTGTGTCCCGTGCAGTCGGCCGTCCAAGGAGCCGTCGGCCTTCATTTGGGCCGACCCGACATGTTCAGTCGGAGACAGGGCAGTCGGGACTCACCCGGAAATGGGGAACGGATGGGCCTCTCAAAATCTGATGAAAATCTTTTAAACTGACCTTTGTTGATCTAAAATGAAGACAGATTCAAAAACTGCATGGTCTATTTCTCTCTTAAAATGTTTTCAGAAACAGTTTTAGTACAATATGAGATCGTATTCTGAACGAGCCGCCATGACAGTCTGGCTGTGAATTTCCGGAGAAAAAAGAACCACGTGACGCGTTCGTCCAATCAGCTGCCGGTCTTTTCATTTTCTGGTAAATAATCAGACTGTTAATGGAAACAGTACAGAGCAGCGCCGCCTGCTGCTATGGAGACGTATTACGTTTCTCGCACGCGCAGAGCGTACGCTCAAGTCGGCGTCGCCTCAGTGTGTTCTGAGGCATTTTTTGGACCTCGGGACCCGACTGATCAGTCTGACTGGCTTTACTGCAGACGGTCGGCCCGTCTGGTTGGTGGGTCAGGGCCCTTAAAGTAACTCATCACCGCCCTTTACCGACTGCTAGCTGAACTGTGTGTGTGTCTCTTTCAGGCTGATTCCAACAAGACCAGGATTGACGAGGCCAACCAGCGTGCTACAAAGATGTTGGGCAGTGGCTAAACTCCTGCGAAAAGTGCTCTCATTCCCGTTTACCCCCAATCGCCCTTAAAGTAACAACACCAACCAAACCCCGGCCAGCCCCAACGCCCGGTGCCCACTTCCTATGCTCGACAGCAGGCGCTGCAAAATCATGCTTTTATTGTGATACCTGTAGAGGTTTGCACACACGCACATATCATACATTCCTCTGCCCCTCCCCCCCCCTCCCCCTCTAAATTATGCCCTTCACTTCCCTCCATGCCTTTCCTCTCCTTGTCAATGTTCTGTGTTGTTGCTTTTTTGATTTTGTTAAGAAATAATAGTTCTGTTACACATCATCCACCCAAACTGTCTCCACACTGTACATAGTGCTTCTCCAATGTCTTCATTGACTTAGATCACGTGTCCTGTCTTCTTCATCACTCTTTTTTTTTAAGTCTGTGTGTAATATAAACTGTATGTACACCTTGTTCCAAAATGTCATTCCCCCATGTCAGTATTCTGGTGTTGTCCATGTAAGACACACTGTGTATCCATCAGTTAAAACATTGTGATGCTACATGATAAAGCCATTGATTTGCAGTGAATATAGTGAACATACAGCCCACACAGCCTGTAACCAAGGCCACTGTTTAAATACAAAGTCATTTAATGTTGATGTAGAGCCTCTCAGATCTTAATAACATCGTAGACCATGGATACTCAGTTAAGTATTTGAGCCATTCGGATGAAGACATGGCTTTTTGTTCCTGGCAGTTAGTGCACCACTACTTTACCAACTCTATTGATGAAGCAGTGTTAACACAATTTGATGCCACAGATTGTATAGTATATGCAGTACCTTTTCCTCAGGGAGCTAAATCTGACCATTCAAAAGCAAGGGTTGAATATTTAATTGATTTGTTGTAATTCATAATAAGGCTCAGTGCATATGCAAATATGTTGCATTTCCGTTGTGGTCTGAACAGCATTGTTGATGGGACTCTTGTTTAACCATCAGAAACAAATTGGGCATTAACTATAATAGCTAGCATTAGGATTGATAATAAAAGGAGGTGGAGCTTTGCTAAGGTCACAGTTCAACATCAACCAATTCCAGGCAAAGTTACAGGGGGGTCACAACCTCTTCACATCCCAGGCCAGACTGCTTTACCCATGATTCAACCCTAGCAATATCAAGTAGTGCATTAAGTGTGTTATGCATGTTCGTCCACTGCTAGGAGACACTGAATAATTCATTTATTCTGACAAAAATATCCTAACATGTCAACCGCATGCTACATATGTAGGCCACACAGAAGAGAGGCCCATATTTATCTCCAAGAGTGCCACTCTTTTTGTTTCATGTCTCTTAACCTTTCCAGACTGTGACCGTCACTGTAAAATAATACCTTGGAAAATGCCAATAAAACCATCATAACTGTAGAACCAAACTGAGCTTCCTTTCTATTTTCATGACTTTCAATACTGATTTGAGTTAATATCATGGTCCTGTGTAACTCAAGCAGAACCAAGACAAGCATGGTTAAAAGTACAATTCACATTTTGGTCACCCACACCAAAAAGAGAAAATTAGGGAGAAAAAAAAACTGGACTGAATGCAGTTTATATATTAAAGTGTTCAGCATACGACATGCAAACACTTGTATTAAGCTAAGGCAGACACAAGTAGAGTTATTTCATTTTGAACTACAATGAGAATGTGAATAAAAGTTTCCCAGAGAAATAAATAAATAATGAGACAAAAAAGAGGTTTTACAGAGCAGAAAATCACATCTCTATTCAAATATATCACTCATTTCAGGGTGATTTTTTTCATTTATTTCTCTGTGGTAGAGTGTGATAGGTAATTCCTTCACTGACAGACATGTGACAGTTGTTAGGGCACTTCCATCTTCATCCTACACACACATCACATGACCTAGCTTTACATAAGAAAAAAAAAGTGTTATAACTACAGTAATTTATTCACCCTATGAGGACTTCTTTGTAGGTGCTATTACTATGTAACATTTCAAACCACTCACAAGGTAACATAAGTGTGGTAACATAGGTTCTATAGTAATCAAATTCAAGAAAATGTGTTTTCTCTTGCACTCTTCCACAGGGGGGTGAGAGGTCAGAGAGCGTATCCTAACTACACATAAACTAGAGTCTAATGGCTCAAATATGCAATGTCAACACAGATATTTAAAGCACTACTGTGTAGCTTGTAAGGCATATAGGAAAATAAAAGACAGACACGGTAGAAAGAGAAAGACAGGGAAGGAAAGATGTGCAGCAGCACATTACGCTAATGGACATCCACTGTGGTGCCCTGGGCTTAGGGCGGATTAGAGTTTACCACGTCACTAAGAACACTGACACACAAGCACACACACACACAAGCACACACACACACACACACACACACACACACACACACACACACACAAACTTGGATTGACAACAGATACACACAACAGGGTAATTTGCAACACCTTGGTTATATCCATCACACAGCCCACTGTGCATGCATGTGATGTGTTTGGATACACAAAAAAATAAAATGGATGAATGTTATCAACATAAAAAAAATCTACATATTATTATTATTTATTTGTTGTTCATTAAGTACAACACAATTTTATCCTAAAATGATAATGTAATGATTTGCAATGGAAGCTGTCAGTTATTCAGCTCCTCACATGCACTTATTATAAAAGTGATTTGCCACTGGATACATGAAACAAACTTGCTTTGTTCCACACTGAAGGTTCAAGAGTGTATTTTAAAACCAAGCGCTCCCTCTGCTGGTATTATAATGCGTGAATGCACTGCAATTTCTTCTTTTAGCTGGACGTTAAAAGGGACACTGGCACTCCATCAAATTTACATATTAACTTCAGTTTTCTCATCATGAAAAGAGTACTATAGAGCTTTTGTGGCTCTCATCAGGGTTATCTCAGTTTCGACTTGAGACTTATAATTTTGTAAAAGACAAAGTTGCAAACTGGGAGTGTAGGACCTCCCACTACACCAACAACAACAACACAACAACAACAACTAATTGGCATATGAATAGAGATGCAATGTTACCTACTGTGACTTAGTAATGTGAAAAGTTGAATGTCTTATCTAATTCACATCATTTTAAGATTCAAAACACAGAACATTAGCTTGAAAATGAGCATTTTTGCTAACTCTGGCACATTTACATTTTGAGTGTAAACAAAAAATGTAAATTGATGTGAATTGTCCCTTTTAAATAAACAAATAAATAAATAAAAATAAACATACAGCTCACTAATCACATCATTTTAAAAGTCACATTCTTTGGCAGAGGGCACATTGGAAAGTAAATTATAATATATAATATTTTTGTCATACAGTCTAAATACAATATCAAACCCTTAAATGGTTAAAGTAACAGTCGCGGTTTGAAACATGCAGTTTGGTTAGGTTTAGGCAACAAAACTATTTGGGTAAGTTTAAAAAAAGATCCTGGTTTGGGTTGAAAACAAGCAGCAACCTCTGGTGCTAAAAATGAAGCCAAAGTGCCAAACACAGTTTGCAGTTTATGGGCTAGGCTAGCTCCAAAAGGGAGACAACCATTGACCTCCATGTTAATATGCCCAACTGCAGAATTAAACATATTTACAGCCTGGTAAAAATAAAAAATAAAAATAAATATAAATAAAAATACATTTTTGTCAACATTGCAACATACAGTAGGGCATTTGGCCATGGCGAAGGTCTGTGCTCTCTGAGTGCCCTCCTAGTTTATAATAGTTCACTGTTAATTTAAAGAAAAAGAAAAAAAATATAAAGAAAATGTACATGTCTCGTCTTTGACCCATATTCTGTGGAATGAGGAAATGTGCTATATTTAGCATATTAAACTAGAAAATGCATTTCCTGCAGAAAATGCTTGTGAATGCTAACAAGCTAAATTTCTTAAGCAAAACTGAATTGCTGGCTTAAATGCGTAAGAAAAAGGTGAAGTAGGCTACCGAGAATTGTTGGAAAAGTGGGAATGGTTTAAATGTGTATACATTTCATTGACAAATAAATAACACCAATAATGTATGAAACAAAAGTGGAATTTTTCTGCATTGAATATTTTACATTACATTACATTACACGTCATTAGCTGACGCTTCTATACAAAGCGACTTCAAATTAAGTGCCTTAAACCTTGACGGTGCAAACTCCAGACAACAAGTAGTAAGTAGCAAGTACATTAGCTTCAAATAAGCCAAACTACAAAGAGACACATGAAAGTGCAGCTGTAAGTGCTTGTTTTTTATTTTATTATAATTTTTTTTTTTAATCCAAGGTGCAGTAGGAAGAGATGTGTTTGTTAGCCTGTGGCGGAAGATGCGTAGGCTTTCGGCGGTTCTGATGTCAACAGGGAGCTCATTCCACCATTTAGGAGCCAGGACAGCTAACAGCCGGGGCTTGGTTGAGGGATTAGTTGTCCCTCGCTGTGAGGGGGCAGCCAGCAGAGTGGTTGGGCTGGGGTGTAAGGTTTGACCATGTTCTGGATGTAAGCTGGGCCTGATCCGTTTGTGGCCCTTTTAATACTTTAAGTACATTTTCCTGATGATACTTAACGTACTTTTACTTAGGTAACATTTTCAATGCAGGACTTTTATTGTAACAGTATTTTTACAGTGTAGTATTATTACTTTTACTTAACTAAAGAATCAGAATACGTCTTCCACCGCTGTATAGTATGTCGAAAAAAGTCATAAAAAAGTCACAGTATATTATGTGAAAGAAAGTCAACACGCAAACTCCACACAGAAACCTGCAGCCCGGACTGGAGATGAAACCAGGGGTCAGAGTCTGCAGTGGCTACTTCCTGGTGCTAGTTGAAGCAGTTCCACTGAGCCACCATGCCAACAAATAGAGTACGTTGAAAACAGTCATAGTATAGTATGTTGAATAAAGTGATAAAAAAGTCATAGTACAAAATGTATGAAAAAGTCATAGTGTATATGTTGAAAATAGTCATAGTATATTAAGTTATAAAAACGTGAAACATGAAAGTCATAGTATAGTATGTCGAAAAAAAGTCATAAAAAGTCAGTATAGAATGTGAAAGAAAGTCTAAAAGAACATGCAAACTCCACACAAAATGGCCCAGCCTGGACTGGGGATCGAACCAGGGGTCAGAGTCTGCAGTTTCTATTTGCTGGTGCTAATTGGAGCTGTTTTAACCACTGAGCCACCAAATAAAAACTGTTGAAAAATGTCATAGTATAGTATGTTGAAAAAAACATTAAAGCAACACCAAAGCTTATTTTGTACCTTAAATAATGTTTCCAAAATGGTTTCAGTGGTTGATCAACTCATAACAGAGTGAACGGCACTTCTGCATTCACTTTGCGGCTCTCTACCGGCTATAACCGCACTATGCAAGTTGCCAGATCGGGTAGTGGATCTGTAGTTCCAATGAGAACGGTAATGGAAAATTCTGCTTCCAACCTGTAGGGGGATCGAAGAGGAAAAGTGCTTTGGTGTTGCTTTAAAAAGTCTGGTATGAGGGCAGTTGAAATGAATCATTGCATCGATGCATCGCGATGCGGACCTAAGGAGGTTTAACAAACTTTGAGTTTTTTTTTTTGAGTTTTTGGTTCCAGAACAGCTGATTTGAGTTGGTTCAATCAACTCAGAGTAGGTTCACTCAGAGCTAAGCGCGTGCACCACCACAATAAAAAGGCAGCATGAATGGAGCCGTGATACTACAATTCACCATGGTAACAACCACAAACAAACTGGTCAGCGGAAATACTCATGCGCACAAACAGCGAGTTAAAAAACAACACAGCAGCTGCTGCAAAAAAGAGAGAATTGGTGTGGGAGAAAATTGCTGCTCGAGTCAATGCCTAAGCTCTAATATAGTGTATTAATTTCATATTTAATCACAGGTATAATATCACTGGTGAAAACTGGAATGGTATTACACCTATAATTTCATTAAGGTGCAATCCTGTGGGCGAAAAAGTAAACTACTGTTGATTACCATGATTATTAACAGAACTATAATGTTTAATCATTTATTTCTTTCTAATGTCTCTTACTGGTTTGTGTCCAGGGAACTCTACACAAATGTTTAACATACGTTTCAGAGCAAGGCACACTTTTCTGAAGGCTCTGCATGTGGCTTTACTAACGTGCTCCGCATCATCGGGCCTCAATATCATCTCCCGACGTACGTATGTTTTACTCCCTGTGAAGTAATACAGCTTCTTCATCAACGGGATCGTCGACACAAGGAAATGCCACGTTTTGAGAAAAGAAAACGTTTTATAATCTGCCTAACATGGTTAATAAGCCAACCCTGTTTATTTATTAATGCAGATAACAAACTGGTCTAAAATGAGCCTGATACAGACTGAATGAATGAATGAGGAAATGAAAGAGAGCTGTGTCAGAGGGAGGAGACTGAGAGAAGAAAACCTGCTCCTGACCAGGTTAGGTTCACAGGCTCAGTTACCATAGTAACTGACTCTGAGGTGAAGTTACCATAGTAACTGACTGAGGTTAAGTTCCCATAGTAACTGACTCTGAGGTTAAGTTACCATAGTAACTGACTCTGAGGTTAAGTTCCCATAGTAACTGACTCTGAGGTTAAGTTCCCATAGTAACTGACTCTGAGGTTAAGTTACCATAGTAACTGACTCTGAGGTTAAGTTCCCATAGTAACTGACTCTGAGGTTAAGTTCCCATAGTAACTGACTCTGAGGTTAAGTTACCATAGTAACTGACTCTGAGGTTAAGTTACCATAGTAACTGACTCTGAGGTTAAGTTCCCTCTCTTTCTGAAGGGCTGGAGTTCCCCCTCTCTCTCAGGTTTGATTAACCTCTCTTTCTGTTTCCCTCTTCTCAGGGTTAACTAACTTAGAGTTTTCACTAAACCTGATTTCTGAAACGGGCCTCTGGATGATTCTGCATCGATGCAGCGACAGACCATAATCCATTATTGCCTTATGATGTTACTATGTTTTTGCCCGTTGTCTGCTGTGTTCAGACTGCGGTACATTCAGGAAATGTCTTTTTTTCAAAAGTGATAAAGTCATAGTATAGTAAGTTGTAAAAGTGATAAAAAGTCATAGTGTAGTATTTCGAAAAAAAGTGATAGTACAGCATGTCGAAAAAACACAAATGTTGTTAAAGAGCTGAACATTTTGATATTTGAATGGTTTTTGTAGCTGAAAGTATGCAGAAGTAGTAAGCAACCCAAAGTCGTACGGAAGAATCTGATAATACTGAATGCTGCTGAATCAGCATTCACACAAGGTGTATACAGCTCAGAAAATATTAATTATTAAATTACTATTAAAATATTAATATAAAATAACATCTTAATTATTTAAGAAGCAACAGTTAATATTACAACCATTTAAATTATGAAAGAGGGAGGGAGGGAGAGAGAGACGTGTGGGGGGAAGGGGGTGGGAGAAACACTTAAAATTTGCTTCGCAATTGACAAGTAAACATTTGAAAATATCTTATTGTAGGGCTATATTGAGATCAGAAAAATATTCTTTTTGATATTGTGACATTGACTCATAGCTCACTGACTCATAGCCATAATGCTAGCTGCACTGATTAGCACAGTTCCCTAAGCAACAAGGTCCTCTGATTCTGTGCGATACAAATTAAATTGTGTTTTTCAATAGTTATCAGCTCTTCTAAAATTGGTCTGGAAATGATTCTTCATTAGTAGTTTAAAGTTTAGAGTTTAAAGCTAAAATAGTGGTATGTCTGGGAGTGGGTCCGCTTGATTGACATGCCTGACGACTTTTGCTTCCTGCTTCTTACAGTGCAGACGCTTTGCTGCTTGCTCTGCTTGCATATTTCTGCTGATAATCTTACTTTTCCTCTGAGAGAAACTATGAGCAGCGGCTCTTGGATACTTATAAATCACTGGACTATACATTTTTTGTAGACATAGTAGGCTATTGCCATATTTCAACATTTTTCTGTGTGAGCGTGGCCTACCAATAGCTCAAGCCTGTCCTAAAGTGATTGTAGCTAAAGCTAATTAGCAGCAAGATGCCTCCCTTCTCCATGGAGGACTACTACAAACTCCTTCAGAAGATTGTTATTCTGGAAACCAAAATTCAACGGTTAGAAGTAAACCTGGAAGTGAATGGATCATGTGGGAATGACACCACTTTACCATTGACCCAAAACAATGGACAGAAGCATGCCAACACACGGCTAACTAGCACCAGCAAGACTACGGACAAACAGAAGGGTTGTGGAATAAGTAACAAATCAACAAGTGGTAGTTCTCCCTGGAACTCTTTTGGTGCAAAGCCTAAGAGTAAATCCTTTTCCTGGGAAGGACGACTAACGGGCAGGGCACAGCGCCCTGAGATTTGTGATATGAACGGCTGGCCTGCATTACCATCCAGGCAGAGCGCCTCTTCTACCCCTGCACTCAGTAGGACACAGCCGTGGACAGCTGCAAAAGGGAGAATTAGCAACAAAATGCCTCCCCAACAACTGAGTGTGCAACTGGATAAAAGATTTGCTCCTCTGCTGCAGGACCCTGGACATGACCTGGATTGCGTCTCATCATCACACAGCAGGGTAAGGACTGAGAGCAATTCAAAAAGTAAAAATCTACAGGGAAAGCTAACGACTGGGCACCAAACTCTGATTGTGGGTGACTCTGCTGTAAAAAACATAAAAAGCAGTAAAAACACCAAAATTCTCTGTTTTCCCAAAGACATGGTGTCTGACTTAGCCCAAAGAATCCCGGATATCATGGCAGCACACCCAACTGTGAAAAACATTATACTGCATATAGGGTCACATGATGTTGTAAAGCAACAGTCTGAACTGCTGAATCGTGACTTTATGAATCTGCTGAACACAGTCAGCTCCCTAAACGTGAAGGTGTTTATCAGTGGCTCTATACCACCAGTCAGAAGAGGAGCTGAGAGATTCAGCAGACTGTTGGCACTGAACAAATGGCTTTCAACTGCATGTACCGTCCACTCTCTGCGGTTCATTGACAATTTTAACATTTTTTGGGACCGCAGACATCTTTTTAAAGCAGATGCACTTTTCCTTAACAAGTCAGGAGTAAAGCTGTTCACCTCTAGCCTACTTTACTTTCTGCACCACACATCTGCTCCCTCGGCCAAGGACACAGGACAAGATAAATCAACACAAACAAAACAAGAGGAAGACACAACAAAGTGCGGCAGTGATCCACCACAGCCCCCACCTGAGCAAAGATTTGACCATGGAGGACCTCAGAGCGGAGACGAGAAATCTCAACCCCCCTTTTCACCCGTCCAACACTCCTCAAACCCCCTTACCAACACCGACGCCTTTGAGGATCCATCGCTCTCCCCACTCACCCTTTCCCCTGTTTCCCCCTGCCACATGTTGGGGTTCACTGACCGGATGGAGCAGCTGGTAGATGCTGGAACCAAGTTTACCCCACTACCTTCTCCCATCACTCGCCCCCAGCATCAAACTGACCCTGTTTGGACTCAACCACTGAAAGTAAAACGCCAGGCACCTCTGCCCCCTCAAGGACGGCAGCTAACTCCTTCTCAACAGACTGATAAGTATGCTTGTGTACAGAATGAAACAAGCTTTAACTGATATGTGCTGGGTCCAGGCTGCATGCCTAGTGGCACTCATGACTCTTTCCAGGACAAGCCTGGGCCCTGTGTATTCAATTCTTCGTCAATCTATGTTGTGATAGGTAATAGAAAAAGAATGGTGAATCCACTAAGTAAGGAAAAGAAGCACTTAACTGCCAACTTAGCAAATTTAGCATCCATTCCTCGTCAGCCACAGCCTGTCCCAAAAAACGAGACAGATAATTATTTTAACACACTAACATTAGCCTTACTAAACGTCAGATCTTTGGCGGGTAAATCACTTTTAATCAATGATTTTATTATTAAACACAATATTGATTTTATGTTTTTAACTGAAACTTGGTTAGACCATAATAACAGTGATGCTGTTCTCATTGAGTCAGCTCCCCCTAACTTCAGTTTTATGAGTGAGAATAGAGCGAATAAGAAAGGAGGTGGAGTCGCCATTTTGTTTAACGACTCGTTCCAATGTACTCAAAGCTAAGGTCCGCCTCTCAACCTATATTTCTAATTATCTACAGGCCACCTAAATACTGTGCATCCTTCTTTGACGACTTTAGTGGACTGCTGTCTTTAATCTGTATTAACTTTGACTGTGTAGTTATTGCTGGTGATTTCAACATTCATGTTGACAACCCCCAGGATAGAGGGACAAAAGAACTGTGTTGTATTTTTGAGAACTATGGACTGACTCAGCATGTGACGGAGCCCACACACAACAAGGGGCACACTCTGGACTTGATTATCTCGAAGGGTTTGAACATTTCCAAGGTTGTGGTGACTGATGCTGCTCTCTCTGATCATTCCTGTGTTTTCTTTAACGGCACTATCTCTGTGCACAAAAGTGTCCAAACAAAGTTAATAAGAAAACGGTATATCACTGACAACACCAGTGAAACATTCATTCAGCTTTTCTCGTCCACACCCACCCTCTCAGGGGTCTCAGTCACTGAGCTTGTAGACAATTTCAATTGTAAAGTTACAAATGTTATTGATGCCATTGCTCCCATTGAGGTAAAAACTGTCTCTGATAAGAAAAGATCTCCATGGAGAAATGCCATACTGGTAAGAACAGAAAAAAAGAGAGTGTCGAAAAGCAGAACGCAGGTGGCGAAAAACTAATCTCCAGGTCCACTACAACACCTATAAAGAGAGACTTCGCACTTATAATTTGGAACTGAGGAATGCAAGGCGGTCCTTCTTCTCAGACATTATTGCCAAAAACAATAATAATTCACGTGCTTTGTTTGCTACTGTCGATAGGTTAACAAACCCTCCAGTACCAGGAGCATCTGAACTCTTATCCACAAAGGCCTGCAATGATTTTGCCACCTTCTTCAAAGACAAAATTCAGAAAATTAAACAGTCAGTGCTTCCATATCGAGTACAGGGTATGTGTTGTCACAGTGTCCAGGCAAAACAGATTCCAATATGACCCAATTTCATATGATTAACCGTAAAAACCTGGAGGACATTATATAACAGCTGAAAACCTCCTCCTGCTGCCTTGATATTCTACCAACGGGCCTTTTCAAAAATGTTGCAAATTGTTTGGCTACAGATCTTCTACAGATTGTAAACACGTCTCTTCTCTCAGGTATCTTCCCACAGGCCCTGAAAACTGCAGTCATTAAGCCACTCTTAAAAAAGAACAATCTAGACACGTCACTAATGAGCAACTATAGGCCGATATCAAACCTTCCATTTTTAAGTAAAATCATTGAAAAAACGGTTTCTCAACAACTGAACCTTTTCTTGTCACTTAACAACAGTTTTGATGCATTCCAGTCGGGTTTTTGACCACACCACAGCACTGAGACAGCTCTTGTTAAAGTCTTTAATGACATCCACTTAAACACAGATAGTGGCAAAATTTCAGTCTTGGTATTACTTGATCTCAGTGCTGCATTTGATACGGTCGACCACGACATATTACTAGACCGATTGGAAAACTGGGTTGGCATTTCTGGCTCAGTACTAAAGTGGTTTGAGTCTTATTTAAAGAATAGGGACTACTTTGTGTCTATAGGGAATTATACATCTGAGCATACAAATATGACGTGCGGAGTTCCCCAAGGCTCAGTTCTGGGGCCTCTCCTGTTTAACATCTACATGCTCAAATTATGGAAAACAATAAAATAAGTTACCATAGTTATGCGGATGACACACAAATTTATATAACCTTATCGCCAGGGGACTATAGTCCAATACAACAACTGACTAAGTGCATTGAACAAATTAACGACTGGATGTGCCAGAACTTTCTTAAATTAAATGAAGAAAAAACTGAGGTGGTTGTTTTTGGCGCAAAAGAGGAACGATTAAAAGTCAGCACACACACGTTAACAACAGCAGACCAAGCCAGAAATCTTGGTGTAGTCATGGACTCAGACCTGAATTTTAACAGCCACATTAAGACAATTACAAAGTCAGCCTATTACCACCTTAAAAATATATCAAGGGTTAAAGGACTTATGTCTCAGCAGGACTTGGAAAAACTTGTCCATGGTTTTATCTTCAGTAGACTAGACTACTGTAAGGGAGGCTTTACAGGTCTCCCTAAAAAATCAGACAGCTGCAGCTGATTCAGAACTCTGCTGCTCGAGTCCTCACTAAGACCAAGAAAGTGGATCACATCACTCCAGTACTGAAGTCTCTACACTGGCTTCCAGTGCCTCAAAGAATTGATTTCAAAATACTTTTGTTGGTTTATAAATCACTAAACGGTTTAGGGCCAAAATACATTTCTGATCTGCTAGTACACTATGAACCACCCAGACCTCTCAGGTGGTCTGGGACAGGTCTGCTTGTTGTCCCCAGAGTCAGAACTAAACAGGGGGAAGCAGCATTTAGTTTTTATGCTCCACATATCTGGAACAAACTCCCAGAAAACTGCAGGTCTGCTGCAACTCTCAGTTCTTTTAAATCAAGGCTGAAGACCTATCTATTTGATGTTGCCTTTCTTTAAATAACTTCATTTTATACTTAAGTTGCATTGTTGACACTGTATGACAATCTATATAAGCATATAAAAGAGAAATTCCTATTTTATCTGCTTTTATATATTTAACTGTTTTAACTGCTCTTCAATGTTTCATTTCTTATACTGCACTGTAACTTTTATTCTTGTATTTTATCTGTTTTAAATTTTTTAATCTGTTTTCATGTAAAGCACTTTGAATTGCCCTGTTGCTGAAATGTGCTCTACAAATAAAGCTGCCTTGCCTCTTAGCCTTTCACATTTGGCTGTAAACTTGCTTTGTATAAAAACATTTATTTATTTATGTTAAAATATTAAAGCACGCACATTTGACATCCCTTTTGTAAACATAATCCTTCTTACACATTCTTCAACACAAAGACAACTGAGTTGGATCTCCAGAAAAGGTAGAAAAAGTTATTCCACTGTCCCACTTTCCAAGAATAGAATCCAATACAAACATTATGGTAAACATCTCACATTTTTCTCCCAAAGTTATTGCAATTAAATCTTCTAGCCACTCTACAGAGTATGAAGTGGGTCATATTGTCCATATTAGGTGGGCGACGTGTCTGTGTGTGTCCTTGTTGTAACCCCTTCTCTGGCCCTACCAGTACTTGGGGGAGAGCAGCCTGCTCGGTTTGTGAAGCCAAAAGTACTTGTTTAGATGACTCTCATCATGCCACTGAGCCTCCACATCATTTAGTTTGTCCTCCATGATATCCAGAAAGCAGTAATCTGCCAAATTCTGCACATTTTCCCAAAGGCCTCCAAAGACAGCAGCATTGTAGTAGTAATCTCCGTTTCTCATGAAGGCTGTGGATTTGGGGTTTCGGTCATAGGTGCAACCTTCCTTTGGAGTTTTGAAAAAGCCGGCATGAAGCAAGGCCACAGAATCCCCCAGAGCCTCGGAGCCAAATCTTCCCTTAAACTGCTGATCCACATGAAAGCAGAAGACATAATTGCAGCGGTGACGAATCTCTGATTCTATGGTATCCGAGATGGCTTTCATGCGCATCATAGATACGTCGTGCCACCTGGAGTACTTTTTCACCAGGACAACCTTCATGCTTCGCAGAGGACCAAGGTTCACTGGTGGTATCTTCTCCGGTTGATCCGTGAACACGTAATATGTCACTTTTAATCCCAACATAAAATGACGTTCTGCAGAGGTAAGGAACGTCTTGAGGTAGGCAAAGTACCTTAGGCAGGGAAAGAGAGAAAAATTATTGCTGTTGCTCACAACTCATTAAGATGATCTGAAAAACTTTACCATACTATTTAGTTTTTCCATTTATTAATTGAGACAACTGTTGAGTTCACATCTGCTGACCTGTTAATCCGTTTTAACACTGGAGTCATTACTTTCAGTCTGAACCCAAGCTGACGGCAAAGAAGTAATGGCCATGAAGGTGTCACGTCGCCTGCGTCTTGGCCAAAAAGTTGCACTAGAACACAGCGCAAAGACTACAGTCGACGGCCAACTACCACGTACATTCTGCACCTGTTTAAGAGGAAGTGACTCTTCATGCCAGCAGGCCGTGGTAATCTATTCATAGGGTGACCAGACATCCTGGTTTGACCGGGACAGTCCCGATTTTCAGTTGGGTGTCCTGCGACAAAAGCCTTTCGGGACGCTAACATGTCCAGGTTTACACCAACCACTATGAAACTGTCCCGGTTGTCAGCGATTACATAACCGACGTGGTCTTATTATAGCCCGATCATTAACTAAACCCATGTAGAAAGACTAATAAAATGCCCAGCGTATGATTTTAACTATGTGTGTGTGTCAGTCAATCGTAGCGGTCTGCGTCTACATAATCTGTGCAGCCAGCGTTACAATGTATATTTGTAAACATTGTTGCAATGCCTGTTCTTATCTGTCTCGTTTTAACACGCCACAGTTTGATATTCAGCTGTAAACGACCTACTTGTATCTCGGTCAGGTACCAATTCTTTTGGCAGAGTGGTACCAGACTGAACTGCTAGTATGAAAGTGCTGGTATTCTCAGGGTCACAGTGTTTGCGGAGAAACAAACCTTCCCACAGCGAACACAGTGAGGGCCACAGACGACTGGTTTTGGATGTGCTTTTGGTCGTAAAGATCGGGGTCAAACATTCCCTCCCAGATGATAGGAGCTTTCCAAGATGTGCGTGTCTCAACCCATTTTCTGGCCCTGAAATGGAAGATGAAAACAACGTGTTAAACAGCTATATGGAGGAGATTTACAATTATGAGCAAGTAATGAAACATTAAGTGCCAAAGGGAATTTGTGGCAGTTGTGCCATAATTACCTTCTCATAAAAGGTGAGTTTTCCTTATAGTTTTAAATCATGATTGAACTACCATTCTATGTTATTTATTTTGTTAACGTTTTCAGTTTATAAAATTAATTTTGTTTCTCTGAAGAGAAAAATATAACAATTTTGCTATTTATTGCCAAGAAAGTTTCTGGTCAGGAGACCTGTTTTGCATTCTAACAAAAAAATGTTTATGTTATGTTTATGCTAAAACATGTTCCAGCAATAATGTGATCCGAAACTGGGGAGAAATTAACAACATCTGGAACCAAGATTACTGGTTTCCCTGACGTTAGCATGCAGCTTCATGTAGCAGTGCGTAATGTAAACACTGCGGGCCTGGAGCAGATGACCACGTAGAAAACTAAAAATAAGAGATGGAAGTCCTAACTACAAGATAATGTCTTCATTTTTTTTCGTGTCTATACATTAAAAATCATCATCACTGCATTTTTATTCTAATTATGGCAATGATGCAAGTGAGGCATATATTTTGTTGACATTCTATTAAGTGTATTACTTTATACTGTGCAATTATGATTTTTCATGAAATCTCTGTAAAATTAGATAAATTTACCTGATTTCAAGATTCAAGAGGTTTATTGTCATTTACACAGTAAAGACAACTTACACCATGCAATAAAAAGATTGCTCTGCCAGTCTTCCTTACACAACGAATACAAAAGGAGAATAATAATTGAATTAAAAACTAAAGGGTTGGATCTCTTACGTAAAGTCGAGTGTGTCGTCTACATTGATGCTTCGTCTCAGTTCTCCTTCCCTGGCCACTGGCAGCTTGTCAGCAGGGACGAGGCTCTCTAAATATCTAATATTGAAAAATGACCATCAACCATCAGGAGACTGAAGGGACTCTTCAATTTGGCTCGTACGTGCTCTTATAGGTCTTCAAGAGCAATAATGTTGACTTTGGTACTCACCTTAAATATAAGGAAGTGCAGCTGACAACAAGCAACACATGACAGCAGAAGATTCCAGCAGTCCTTCCCTTGAGCCAACTGAACCGATGCAAAAAGCAAACAAATGAAAAAGAGAAGACTTCAGTTCATCTTATACTATATTTGGTTATAAACAAAACAGTGTTTGATATTATATGACTACCGAGCAAGCAGAGATATGACCAAGCTGTATGGGGGAGAAAGACTGAAGTGGCCTGTAACGTGCTCCGTGGTCAGGTCGGACAGTTTCCAGCTGTTTCCAGCAGCCTTCAGTCTGAACGGAGTGACAGAAACACTCACATCATGTTGGGTCCGATTTCGATTTATTAAAATGTTATCAGACACATGTATCAGCTTGTACGCAGTCTCTGGTTGTTTTTATTAAGACAGAGTAGCTGTTAAAATGCTCTGCAGGAGATCTTTTGCTGATGTTAATAACAGACTGTAGATGATCTGTAATCTCAACGGGTTTAGTCTCTCTGACTTCTAAACATCACTATCAGCCACACAACATGTGTTCTGTACAGAATAGGCCTTTAAATCAGACAAATAGTTAAAATCTCTCTAATTAAAAAACAATTTTTTGTATAAAACGAGTCGATTCTGAACCAATCAGCTATGAAATTAGCTTAGAGCCAGGCGTTCTTGCAGTCGGAAGAGAGCAACTGTGATGCCCGGCTCTAAAAACTGCGGCCGCCTTGATCTCGTGAGGTTATCGTTGCCCACGTGTGCATGACGTCAGAGCGAGTCGGGATCAAGTCGGACACAAATCTAACCGGCATGCATTGGGCGGCGATCGCCGGTGATCGATTCTGCGCAGACCTGGCTCACCTGGACCGAGCCTAGTGTTGTCCCTAGCCTTGCAAACAGACTCAGTAGCGAATAGCATGCTAACATGACGATAATTGGCTGGTATGGACCAGACAAAATTCGGTTAAACAGATCTGTGATGCCATTTTGCCCTTATTGTTCTCTGTGAAGTTTGGTGGAATGGATGTAATGTAGCACCTATGTGTCATATGTTGAGTCAGCACTGTGCCGGACTCCATTTAAAAAATAGCCTTTTTAATGCTACACTACAACTGGTCTTATGGTAACTTAGGAGGCATTTTGGCCCTGTGAGCTCTGATTTGGCATGCAGTTAACACACATTTTAATTTGGAATTTAATGAAAACTCAATTCCTGGCATTTGATCCTAGTGTTCTTCACCACTGTTTTGGTAGAAGGAAATAACTGATGTAACAGGCGAACCGGCTTTAATAGTGAGGCATTTTATTTTCAAATAATTGCTGAGCGGTTGATGAAATGTATGCTGATGTGAAGAGGGGTTCATTTGGATTTCAAAAACTAACTGATGAAAAATTAAATAAACTTTAATCAAGTGTGAAATTTGAGAACAGAATTTGTTGTTGTTTTGTTTTACCTTGTAGGGCTCTATAATTCTTTTAAATAGGGAAATAGTTTGCTGCTCTGTTTAGTTACTTGCAAAAAAAAAAACATGAAAAAGAATCATGGATCGTGATCCTGCCTGAAAGAAATCATATTATGATATTTTTGCCATATCGCCCACCGCTAGTTACAGAGACCTTGTAATTGTGCATCGATCTTACACATGTTACATCATCAGATAAAGAAAGCCCTGGAAGATGAGAGACAGGATACCTCAAAGCTGTGCCAAACTGCCGCGTCATTTTTCCAGCAAACAAACTCTGGCAGGAGGTGAAGTATCTGTTGGCTGGTGGATGAAAACAACATTCAGTTTACACTGCAGTGAAACCAGTTACACAACACAAGTCTTCTTTACCCACTCTCACTTAGCCAATAGACAATATAGAAATAGAAAACAACTGTGATTACAGAAAAAAGTCAAGTTGTTTTGAGGGCCAAGTCCAAGATAATCATTTTGTCTCATCACTGACAGGTATGTGGTTGCATACTGGTTACCATCCATCTCAAAACCAAAACAGAGTTTAACTTACAATCTTCAACAAAATACATTGTAAGATATATTTCATTTCCGTAGCTTTCTCAAATGGCTCCTGTGAACGTTTACACTGGTAGAAAGGGTCTCCTACTTCAGGTCAACCATCCACTTAGTCTAATGATTAACAGGCAGGTGAGTAAAACAAACCTTTCTACAAGTTTTTTTTTTTTTTTTTAAAGTGTATTTATGGATTTCATGACCAGCAAATTTCTCATTCCCAATGAACATAACCAAAATAAAAAAAATCTCGATAAACTGCAACTTATTCCAAACGGTTAAAGTGGGCCACACTTTTCCTGGCAGAGACACGATGACTTACCTGCGTGCAGGTTGTTTTCAGGTAGCCTATACAGTCCAAACACGGCCAGAACAGCAGCAGTAATAGTAACACGGCCACACTGATTCCACTGCGGAACTGATCTCAACTGGTCGATTTCCAAAGACGTATATGAGCTTTTTTTAATGCCGTCAAACGCCGTATGAACATGTGACCGTAACACGTGACCACGGTGGCTGTTTTTTTCTTTCTTTATTAAACATTTAATTGTGAACAGACACACATTCGTAATGGACGTTCCACAATTAAAGAGTCCAGTGTGTAGAAAACAACAACAATACATATCAATCAAATTATATATGAAAAAGTGAATTAAATACAAAACATATATCTACACATAAAAGGCTAAATAAACAATGACATCAATAGGGCCTGAGTCAATATTTAACTAACTCAGGGGCTACAGAAAATAATTCTTGCATAACAGTGTGCTTTCATTTTTTGTGTGATTGTGATGTGAGGGTTGTCTCGATGTAGCCTACAAATTGAATTGAACAAGGAACAATTAAGATTTGGGAAGGACTTAATTGCCTTTCAAAAATTTACCAACTACAAGTTTAAGATTTGTCATGTAACTCAAACGTTAATTATTACAATCACATTTAGTGATAATGTCTTTAGGATTAATTGTTATAGAGTGTTCAGTCTTGTGCAAATGCATAACTGTTTCTAGCTCAGCTCTTGAAAAAGTGCATTTAACATCTATGTCAACACATTTGGGAAATGATTGTGTGACATGGGTAAATGTTATGTAAGATTTTAAAGTGAATTCTCTGATCTTGTTCAGAACACAGAACTGGAAGGGGTGCACAATCATGCTTTGCGCCAGATTATATCATCCAATTGTGAATTCCAAAAAGGTTTCCCATCTCAGAATAAGAATCAGAATCTGATTTATTGCCAAGCAAGTTTGCACTTGCAAGGAATTTGCCTTGGTGTATTAGGTGCATACAGTAACCAAACAAAATAAAAATGGAATAAACAATAAGGCAAGGTGCTGCTACAGTCAAGAACCTAAATGCAAAACATAAATACATTCATATTATATGCCTAGTTTTGAAGTTCTTTTCTTATGTTTGTTTGTACATTTTATGTCTGTTAAGTTTATCCCACCAGACACTAGCATTTCTTTCAACTTCACTAGCTCTTACTACGAAAACAAATTCTTTATATTTGGCTCTTAGGAAATGTAATCTTTTTTAAACTATAAAGATTAGAAATGGCTGCCACTCTGATGATTCATCTATGTTGATTTGAATGGGAATGGCTATTCTTTTCCATTTTCTTTTATTTATATGGAGGAGAGTGTTTTGAGAAATACTTTTTTTTTTGAAGACAAACAAATGTAATAATTCATTCTAGAATCAGACCTTTCTTGTGAGTTGATGCAAGGAAGAGTCAGTACTCATCCTTTCTAGGTTTCCTTGAGTCTCAAGGCGCTGTGTTCACAATGCCATCAAACAGGATCAGTAAACACATTTTAGCTCTTCTCATTATGTCTTTTGTGTTCGGTGAAGGTATTTCTGCATATGTGCTGAGAAGGTAGGTCTTGTTTACTTATTTCTGTTAGGAGCCACACAAAAATGTAAGATCATTTTTGTATTGACATGTCAGTGAGAGAGGGGAGGGCAGGGGGGTCCTATGGTTGAGATAAAGACTTTCTTATCTGTTTTTTTTTGTTTTTTTTTAAAGAAAAATCATCATTTAAACATGTTTAGGCAGCAGTTGAATCCCCTGACAGTTTTCTGAAAGTTTCAGTTTTAACTACACCCTCAAATTCCACATGAACCCAACATATTTAAAGAATGCATCTGCATGCACCTCCACAGTGATGGTGTTACTGTTACTCTGTTTTCATCTGGAGTTGTGTCTTCTGCTAGCAGAACTGATGAAGGTACAGCAGAGTTAAAGCTGCTCTTTGACCCCGGCCTCCTCAAACAGCATGTCACTGATGGTAAGAAAGCCACATATCAGTTTATTAAGCCTGCTTAGCAACTCATAATCTTTAATTAAAACCTACAGTAAACCACACAAAGGTATCAAGTGCTTTATGAAAAACACTGAACAAAAGGAATTTTCCATACACCTGATTGTGTTATTGTATTGCTGCAGATTACGGTGAGAGGCCCTTCCCTCTTCCTCTGCCACCCAACACTGAAGACCCTTATCAACCTAACCTGGACGCTGAATACTTCTAACAGAAACACAACAGATCCTGATGCAAATCAATGAGCTGATCTGTCACCTCCAGCAACAACAACCGCATGTTAAAATAAAAACAGAAAAAAACTTTTTGTTTGTGCATGTTTCCTTGTATATTTAATCCTTTTGAGGACAATACAATAAACAAAACCTCCTCCATATGTTTTAGGTACTTTATCAAGTTTTGAGATTCAAATCATTGTTTCAGGCAGTCATCCCTTTCCATACACAGAAAACGCACCGTGGGCCCCTCTTCTACAATGTTATTTATTTAGTACGTTTTACAAAAATAAAGACTGACAGAGCGTGTAGCTTTAATGTTGTTGTTTCCTGTAGCATAGGTAGTTTGTGAACGGCAACATACAGAGAGTGGAAGGTGAGGGACATTCGACGCATGGCAATGTCCGTTGATCCAGAATACTTCATTAGTAACCCACTCGTGTGGATCAAGGACAGTTCATTTTCAAGAAAATCGCTGGGAACGTCCGGCGCCAGACAGATACGCCCTCACGCTGAAAATGTCAAGTTTTGACGAAAATCTGGATCTTGCCATAAGGCAGGCCTGCTTGGTTCTTTCGGTGAATGATTGTTAATATTTACAAAGAATAAGTTTACGTTTTGGGACTGTTTGGCGGGAATTTGCCATGGACAAAATACATACTGCGTTACACTGTTAAGAGCAAATTATGTTTAATCATGTATCTAGCTAATTTATATAGCTCACTGTATTGTGTGAACAGTTAACGTTTTCGTTTGCAAGGTGCAAATGTTCCAACAAAACAAGTTCCTTCCTGAGTCTATTTTGGCTTGGCACTGCCCAAGACCATTGGGATTGGTTTTAAAGAAATGCAAACAACCCAGAGCGTTTTTTTCTCTTATCCTAGCATGTAGCCTATGTAAAGTATAAAGGAGGCAGTCTGGCAATGCGAGACTAAGCTACTTCATTAGTAACCCACTCACAAGCAAGTCAGCAACGACTCACCAACTAAATTGCTGAGATGTAGGGATGTGTAACATCACAAGAGTTGGAGTCAGTCAGTAGCATGGTCAGTCAGATCATTTGATGTGATAAGAAATTAACACCAGGAGCCCAAGATTTTTCTTTTTTTTAAACCTTCATTTATTCAGGGAAGGTTCACTGAGAGGAAGCCTCTCTTTTGCAGGAACACCCTGAACACATTCACACAGTTCCACATTCATATCTGGAGCTGCCCAGGTGGGGGTAATGAGGGAGGGACAAGCTGCTCTTCCACTTTCCCCACCCAGATTTGATCCTGTCGGTCTCCCAGTCCCAAGCTTGCTTCTCTAACTTTTAGGCCACCACTGCCCCAAAGTGATATATGAAAGTGATGTCGAACATAATAATGACAGGACACCATGAGATCTGCATTACAATTTTTAAACACCTAAAAAAAATTCAACAAGAGAAATTTAACATACTACATGTTGAATCAATACAATTTAATATTTATAATTACAGATATTAAATTATTTATTTATAATTTATATGGC
Organism: Sander lucioperca; assembly: GCF_008315115.2. Lineage (NCBI taxonomy): Eukaryota > Metazoa > Chordata > Actinopteri > Perciformes > Percidae > Sander > Sander lucioperca. The sequence continues at coordinate 2,567,560 of NC_050175.1, forward strand.
ATGTCTTTACACCCTTAGTTCAGCCCCCACTATGGTACACTCTCTCCTATCTGCCTGATTGGCTCTTAAGAAGGGAACTCATATAAAAGTCAGTGTTGATCTCTTGATGATTTGATCAGCAACAGCAGGCGACTTGTTCCGATTTTTCTTTTGAAAGGAACAAACAGTGGGGACTGGTGAGATGGCTGAATTGACAATTTCCACATTCTTCATTAAACAGACATTTTATCCTCTGTTAAATATAGATCACATCAAATAATCTGTTAGAAATTAGTGTTAGTGATAAATGATATAGGAAACACACTTTCTGTTTGTTTTTCACTGCAGAAATAACTGTGCCGTACCCGTGCTGGACCGAGGGTGAAAAAGTGCCTTTGGTTTTCTGTTAGGACTTTTTGGGCCTTTGTTCAGAACAGATCTTAATGACAATAAAGACAGCTTTGGTTGATTTGGTGCAACACCTGTGGTGACTGTGGTCACATCAAGTTCATTGTAATAGTGCAGATCCAAAGGTATGTTTAGAAAAAAATGTGTATAAGGCTATCTCAATGCGCTATGCATGAAAATTCAACGCAATTCTAAACCTAGAAATATCCACTATACAGTTCCCTACTGTTATCATATAAGACGAAGAAAAGCAGAAAATATCCTTAATTAAGAAGCTGCAATTGGGAAAGATTTGCCATTTTCACTTGAAAAATAACTTAAATGAATTATCAATAATCAAAAGAGTTGCCATTTATCTTTCAGTCAATAGACAAATCGATTAATCAACTAATTGCTTTAGCTCTACTCTCAAGTCATGGATTTCTAAGCAAAAAATGTCAGTATGACTTTTATTGGCATTTGCATTTTTTGTTTCAAAGCTGTTTAGCATTTTACATAACTGAGACCAAGTTACAGGGCTGAATAATAAAATATTCATGGCGTGTGGCTTTTTACTTATTATTTTTGAGTAATACATTTGATCATTCTTTGTAATTTCATTCAAACAATAATGCCCAATGTTATCTAAGTTTATCCTGTCTCATTAGCTGGGCTGACGCTAGCCAGCAGCTAACGAGCCAGACGTTCTTTTGAAACAGAGGTTCTCCAAGTTTTGAAGACACATAGTGTTGTTGTCCACCGAAATTGCTAACTTTAGCCAACAGCACTAGCATTGATGACAGAATGTATTTCCAGAGACACTCGCGAGGTGCCACTTGTTGCCATGCGTCCAGTAGTTTTCTACAAGTTGTCATTCCTAACCTGACAGATGCGTGCTTTTGCTTGGTCTAGAATTTAGACTACTTAAAGGGAACGTACTAAAATAAACCGGAGATGTTTGAAATATTATGCATGCACTTCACGTCATGTTCCGGGGCGCACAAAATGTTTCTGAAGGCCATTGGCCCGTGGGCCGCACTTAGATTAATTATGTTCTATAACATTAAAGATGCATAATTTGTGTGTTGTGCACGTTCCTATGCATATCTAGATACATGGCTGTATTAACAGAATTGAATATTTCTTGAGCCCATAGCACATTGGGGGGCTTAGCCCAGACCCATTTAAATAAACTGAATGCAATGCAAAACAGCATTTGGCTTGCCCAGTTTGTTAATACTGTAGCCAGTGTATGTTCATTTTAGCTTCCAGTTTGTAGAGGTTAGTTAGATGGCACCAACATTTGGCCTAATCATAACTGGCCTGGCAAACACTTCATTTCCTGCATTCTGGTGAATTTTTATGCACCTATTCTACCTTTTTCTGAATCAATATGCTGGAAATATCTTTATGTAAGGGGAAACATAGATTACAATCCAAATATAAAAACATAATGGAAAATATTGCAGTAAGGCTCTCAGGCATTCTGTATTGCTATTGATTCTCCTGTAGAGCAACTTTTCTAATTATACCTGAGTCTCCACACATGTAGCCTATAATTTACTCCTCCCTCCTCTTTTGCATCTTTTGTTGAGGAAGTAACCTCCTTAAATGTGCATATGACAATTACTCACAATATAACTCATCCCATCTGTGTTCTCAGGTTCTCTGTGATTTGGAGGAGTCGTGATATTTTGAGAAAAATAAAGTGATAATAGGCTATTACAAGAATAAAGTCACTATATTTCAGAAAATAATCTACCTGCACCATAGTCTGCTGTGCATTACGTGATATCTCTGCTGATACGGTAGATCTCAGACCTTCTGACAGACTCAGAGCCCCGTTTGGTTCTCTGGTCTCTGAATGAGAGAAAGTTTAGGGAAGTGGCTGTACGCTGCCCTACATCGGAGGTGGAAACCCAAAACTACGGCAGAAATACACGGAGCACAAACGGGACACATCTGCCGCAGCATGTTGACAGCAGAGCACGTCCATTATAAACCTGAACCGGACAGGTCTGCTTCAGAGCTCCGTGTGTTTGAGTCTGAACCATAGACTGGAAACGTCACGTCACAGGAACGTCAAACTAAATCATTAGCATTGCTCTCCTAAATTTTGTGATGATGGCATCAATGTATTAGACTGATTTGGTGACGATTCCTCCGAAAATTACACCTTCCACAGCTTTCCTCAGACGGTTGCTAGATGATAGCAACAAATGCAGCATGATGGTCGGACCCCGCACGTAGCTGCCCGTTCTATTTGCCTCGGAAAAATAAACCAGACAAGATGCCTCTGCATACTTGTCGATTAAAGAATTTTCTTGGTTTCGGTTGAATCGTTCTGTCGTGTCTGTTTAACGTCTTACACGTCTCTGAAACATGACCTGTGACAGCACAGGTACAGCACAGCTCATTTAGTGCAGTGGAAAAAAGCACAAGTCACATCAAACATACTCCATCTAAATGTGCATTCAAACTCTTAAACTCAACACACTCAGTGGCAATCCCTTACAATGTGATAATGTTCACTAAGGAAGGTCACAATGATCTGATGAAAAAGAGGCACTACTAGTGAAGATATGAAGACACCAGAGTTTTGCTCTTGCTCCCTTGTCAACACCCATACCTACTGTACTGAGGATCAGCCTTATGATCTTATCACCGCCACACTGAGAGCATGTAATATTTCTGATATGGAAACTATGAGGAGCAAGTTTCTAGAACACTATGTAGGAGAATTATGTATGTTGGAACTCGTCTTGAACCACCAAAGAACCTAAACCAGTGTCTTATTTTTCCTGCTCTTATACATCTTTGTCAACCTACAAGGGCAGTGTGACTAGGAATTAAGGCCTAGCGCTTTACTGGGCAAATGGTGGGGGCTGTTTAGCACTACAGTACCATACAGTAGAAGCTGCTAAAAAGTTTGAAAGGAAAAATCCCCACTTATACACCCTTTTTATTTTTATCGTCGACAAGTGATGCTGAGTGCATTTAAGGAGTGTTTTTGTGATTCAGTGTTTTGTCTACCCTGCCTTGTCTCCTCTTACTTCAATTAGTAATGACCTACATTTCCCAAAATGCCCTTCAACCTACAGAAAACCAACAGATTTAGCTAGCATGGAAACTGTGGCATTGCATCCTAGTCTACCATCTTCTCCTTTGGATGTAGAAATCGTTTTTTATATATCCCCCTCTCCCTGTCTGATTGTGGTACATTGGCTCTATGATTCTATGGACCTCTACACATGATCTGCAGCAAAGAATTACTTTGCATCTGCGTTAATTATTGTTTGCCAAAGGAGATAGTAAAGATGCCGGACCTCACAACTGTGCTAGCTTGGGGATTGTACCACTTATAGGTTACGCCTTGCCACTGCATTTAAAACTCAATCAGTTACAACTTTGACGTTGTTTGAAAGCAAAACGTGAAGGAATAAAAAGGTTTTAATGCACCTGATCCCTTCGTAATTATTGGGTGTAAGGCAATAACTAATGATTTTTTTTATTATCAATTATTCATTTGTTCCATTATAAGTCCAAGTTGACAAATTAAAATGGTCTGCTTTGTCCAAACAAGAATCCAAAACCTAAAGATACTTGGTTTAATATAATAGAAGACCAAGAAAGCCAGCAAATATTCACATTTGAGAAGAAGAAACCTGTGAATCTTTAGCATTTTTTCTTAAAAAACTTTTTACAATTAATCAATTATCAAAATAGTTGCAGACTAACTTTCTGTTGATCACCGTATCGATGAATCAAATTGTTTCAGCTCTTATCAGGCTCTTACTAGTCTTTGTGTCAAACTGCAATACAGTCTTCGCTATGCTTGTGTTGTTCTCTCCTGCTACTTGACACGCGTCAATGGGAATGGCGACACAAACCTTTGCTACATGTGTGCCTCTGCTTTGTACTCTTAAGCCCCACCTTGCAGTGTGCACAGCCCATACAGATCATGTGTAGAGAGCCCTATAGACACCATAACCTGCTGTTTTTCATCAGTGTTCCAGGTAGATAGAATATTTTCTTCTGTCAAACAGCTGATCAAGTTGTCTGGATTTGACAACGAGGTTCGGCTCGATACCTGTCACCTAAAAGGGACCCAAGAATGCAAAGAACATCACCTGTAGCTGGTTTTATAACAGTTTTTTAGGGTGGATCGAACAATGTGAATATCACCTTTATATCAGGTGTGCTGAAAGGATAAAGGTCACTGCTCCTACATGGATTTGTTTCACTTAGTGTAGATTTTCAGTGTGATGATGTAATTTAGTAAATATACACCTCCCTCAAAGCTCATATCCTAAATATTTAAAGTCAAAGAAACTCATCCTGTTTCCAAATCTCAGCTGTTTTTTTTGTGTCAGGTGCAAATACAAGCTGGTGCAGTCCAGTAAGGCTCCTGGGCTTTCAGTGTTGCACCTGCTGAGATGACGCTACAGGCTAACTAGTGCTGCCAAGGCTGCGGTGATATAAGGTTTGTGCTTTCCATGGACAACCTGCGGTCACCGTCCTCATCATTGACTCCATTTTGCATATTTTCTTTTCTCAAGACACTCCTCCTTTGGCTCATTTTCATCTCTTCTTTACTGCACAGAGGTTTTCACATTGCAGGTTTCATCCAATACTTGATCCTTCTTTTCCTGCTTGTTTGTCAGATGTGTTAATTTTTTATTCTTTTCTTCTTTTTTTTAGATGGCTGTCCTTCATGCAATATTATCTTATGATACAGTGTACTGTACAGGGCTGTGGTTGAAGGCAGGGCAGGGCTATTCCAGGTAGATGTCCTCTGTCGGGCATGAGAACTCCACAAACTCTTTATAGTACAACTGGAAGGCTTTCCTGTAAAACAAAGACATGTACTTAAGTCATTTCTCAACTCACATGAGCATCACGTTAGCATTCAACGACTATACATATTAGCCATTGGCAAACAAAACCTGATTGGTGCTGTAGTTTTTGAAGAGTGGGGAAAGAAACGATTAAAAGATCTTTTAAAGTTGGGGCACTATAAGAACATTGGAGTGGATCTTTGACATTCAATATAAGGATGATTCAACTGATCAGGCGCCAATCAGAATTGGCTGACATCTCAACAAATTACTCGACAGTGGTGCTTAAATTTGCTTTTCAGAAAAATCATTAACTAAAAAATACATAAGGCAAATATATTACTTGTTCATTCAGTGTCTGATCTGTCATGGTCTGCCAAGGACTGTTAAGCACAGTCAGGGGCTGTGTTAGCATGCCACAGAGACATTTTCTTTCTCTCTATACAAATTACTTTTAGGGATTCATTTTTATAAAAGGTATGTACTAAGTCCATAGAAAAAAAACAATATTTTTAAAATTAGATATTTAAACATTCTTTCCACACAGCATCTCATGCAGTTTTGTGATCTGGGTCCTAAAATTTAAGACTTACTAAAAAGCACCCATGCAGTAACAAGTGCCGAGACTGCGTTATTATAACAATAGAAATGTTAGTAGTTCATGAGAAAATGGTAAAAAATGTCATAATAAAATATTGTAACCTTTACAAATCATTTAAAGAAAACCTGGATCGCCACAATGTTATTGTGTATAGTTGTTATTTGACAGAATTTTTAGATATCTAATAAACCAAAAATCATAACCAAAGTGTTGGGGTTTACAGTGATTTCCAACACTGGACTTTAGTTCTCAAGAACAAATCAGTCAGCTCTTTTTAATCATATAACATCGATGCCCTAAAAAGCCAGATCGGAGCATCCCTAAAGTAGAGCAGCAACTGTATGTGTCAGCAGAGATTAAGTACGCAGAAAGTCCAACTCACCCTACTGACTCTGCAAGAGGTTTGGTGGAGTCTTCAGACACAAACACATGGCAGGCAAACCTCTGGTCTGCG